>NC_134486.1:403951708-404136708 GCF_040206685.1 Ascaphus truei
AAAAAAGACACAGCGCACAACGCTCATAGTGCATTAAAAATATTATTCACATAAACAATAAATGGGTGAGTAATGTGCGTACATCAAATGCAGTAATAACAAGCAGTTTCGGGATATGTTACCCAACGTCTCCGGAGACCGGATCAGGTGTCCTAGCAGGGGTGAAAATGCTGTCCTCGGTGGTGCAGGGTCCTATTGGGGTAGATGCACAACCTCTGCTGCTTCTTGCTCCCCAGAGCACGAGTGGACCGGGAGCTGCTGATCCCTGCAGTGCTTCAGCAAGGCAGATCTGGGCATCAGCTGGGCGCTAGCACTCTCCTCCGTGTGGAGCGCTTCCTGGTTGGTGACGTCACCACGGGGATTCGGCGCCGTTCGAACACGATCAAATCGCGCAGTAGGGTGCTAATAAATAGCTAGAGCACTTGTCAAATTGTCCTACGCGTTTCGAAACGAAAAGTTTCTTCATCAGGGACTGAAATCAAGTGGATTCGGGTAGAATCTAAATACCCCGCGATCGTGCCTCATTGGTTTAGCTAAACTAATGAGGCACGATCGCGGGGTATTTAGATTCTAGATTCTACCCGAATCCACTTGATTTCAGTCCCTGATGAAGAAACTTTTCGTTTCGAAACGCGTAGGACAATTTGACAAGTGCTCTAGCTATTTATTAGCACCCTACTGCGCGATTTGATCGTGTTCGAACGGCGCCGAATCCCCGTGGTGACGTCACCAACCAGGAAGCGCTCCACACGGAGGAGAGTGCTAGCGCCCAGCTGATGCCCAGATCTGCCTTGCTGAAGCACTGCAGGGATCAGCAGCTCCCGGTCCACTCGTGCTCTGGGGAGCAAGAAGCAGCAGAGGTTGTGCATCTACCCCAATAGGACCCTGCACCACCGAGGACAGCATTTTCACCCCTGCTAGGACACCTGATCCGGTCTCCGGAGGCGTTGGGTAACATATCCCGAAACTGCTTGTTATTACTGCATTTGATGTACGCACATTACTCACCCATTTATTGTTTATGTGAATAATATTTTTAATGCACTATGAGCGTTGTGCGCTGTGTCTTTTTTGTATTTATCTGTTAGCTCCAGGGGGTCCCTGAGCCCCCCCTTCATCGCAGCTGCAGACGCTCAATTCTAGGTTAAGTTATTTAATTCACTTTATTATCACTTTATCACGTCACGTTTTAATTAGTTGCGCACTGTTATTTCTTCTTTTTTCCACTTGAAGATTTATATGTATGGGTTAATGAGTGAGTTTTAACACTCATACATGTTCAACATTAAACACGCTGTTTTTTTACAACATATTGGCACATAACACTAGATTATGTAAGTTCTAGTGGCCGCAATAAAATACATGTAATCTGGTTGCTACATTAACCGGGAAGAGTTTCAGTTAGGTCAGACCAGGGGTATAAAAATCAGTATTTGTGTGATTGTATTATATTGACAAAGGTCCCGTTGAGGATCGAAACGTTGATGTGCTTTATTTAATAAATGTACACTTTCCTAAGATCCAGTGAGTGCCATCAGACTACTATCTTTGTAGCAACCTTACAAGAGCACTCCGACAAGTACTGTATATACCAACCATGTGACTGCTGCTAGCAATAGACTGTGTGTGTGTGTGTGTGTGTGTGTGTGTGTGTGTGTGTGTGTGTGTGTGTGTGTATGTATATATGTATGTATGTATGTATGTATGTATATATATATATATATATGTATATATCTACAGGCATACCCCGCTTTAAGTACACTCACTTTAAGTACACTCGCGAGTAAGTACATATTGCCCAATAGGCAAACTGCAGCTCGCGCATGCGCCTGTCATCACGTCCTGAACAGCAATACCGGCTCCCTACCTGTACCGAAGCTGTGCGCAAGCAGGGAGACTATAGAGCCTGTTACAAATGCGTTATTTACATTGGTTATGCACGTATATAACGATTGCAGTACAGCACATGCATCGATAAGTGGGGAAAAGGTAGTGCTTCACTTTAAGTACATTTTCGCTTTACATACATGCTCCGGTCCCATTGCGTACGTTAATGCGGGGTATGCCTGTATATGCAAATATTTTTATATATTCAGCTCAGATCTGTTGGCCAGGGAGGTTTACGCCTCCTCAGAGTTAGAGAAGATAGTTGCTATGTGCAATACTGCAATCCCCCCCTAAGGCCGGGGCCATAGAGGGGTGAGGAGTTCCGAGCCGCGCTGACGCTGAGGCTCGCCTGCTGAAATCTGCGCGATTCCGTGGACTTGCAGGCGAGCCAGCGTGCGTGAAGGGAGCCGGGGGGAGGTGGTTGGAGGCGGGGCAGTGACGTCGCTGGGCCAATCGCCCGCGACGCACTGACGTCAACGTCACGGCGCCGTGACGTTGACGCTGCTTCAGGCTGATTGGATGTTTTCAGCCGACAGCGCGCTGAAAAACAGCTTGGCTGTCGGCTGAAAATTCCAAAGCCTCAGCACGCCTGCGGACGCTCGCGTGAGCCCCCTCTCAAGGCATCCTCATTGAGGATGCAGGTGCTCAGCGCTGAGTGTCCGCACGGCTCAGCGCGGCCTGTCCTATGGACTCGGCCTAACTAAACTCCCACGCCCCCTATTTTCTCTTTACAGTATTGGAACCAGGAGGTACTCTGGAGCTGTGCCAGGCTAATAACAGCTCTGGGGATCCCATGGATCCCGGGATAATACCACTAACCTTACCTGTAACTACTTCCTGGTTTAATGGGATTTAAATGGCTGTCCAATAGGAAGGAAGATTTAAACTTGGTAACTTCACCGCTATGTCTGGAACAGAGGGGGGACGGGGGGAGGGGGGTGTATTGGGATTGCTGTTTTATACAATGGTGCCCTGCATGCAACATTTTTACATTTCTTTTTAAAATACAGGATGTGCAATGTGCGCTGCTTTACATAGGAGGGTGACATAGAGGCAAAATAGCTTGAAGTTCCTTAACAATGCATTTATTAGAGGCGTTTATCACTCTCACTGCTTGTGAGTGGCAGTTGGAAAACACCTGAGCCTAAAATTTGTGGCTGTTTGCTGTCCACTACTGTACTTCATTTTTACATGCTGTATATAACCTCTGCTTTGGCCAACATGGAAAATGTTATACAGTATAGTGATGAGTGAGAGCTCTCTCTACCTCAGGCATGGTGAGCGAGAAACATTCAGCCCCTGGGAAAGACGGGGATGTACCACCAAGTCTTATGCCTCTAGGAGCTGCTGAAGAACTCTTTTCCCATTCCAAGGGTGCGTGTGTTGAGGAACCCCCTTACTCTCCATGATGACATTACTGTATGTGAGTTTCTTCATGATTCCCAAGTGGAGGGTGTTAGTGACTCCCCTTAAACTTTCCCAGAGAGAGTAGATCAGGCTGCCACCTTTTCCAAGCGTATTCAAGTTCCACTTTAACTTCCTCTGGGAAGGTAGGGGTCCCTCATCAAATGAGTCTATAGAGGATTAGACAAGCCTCCATTAATTTTCCAATTGGATCGTAGGCATTCTTTTCTTAATCTTCCTGAGGAGTAGACGTGAACCTGCCCGTTTCCCCTAACACTTGTAGGCTAGATCCTCTTGTTCTCTGTATGAAGGTGTTGGTGAATCCCCCTCACATTGTCACACGGTTACTCCCATCTTGTGTTATTACCGTCTGCACTATTGTATGCATTAGCGAGCAGTGTGATTTATGTCTTCTTTCTGTATAGGACCCCGTCAGCGACTGAGGATCTAATTCCGACAGGACTCCTGGAACTTGTGATCTGCCTCACTTTCCTTAAAGGCTTATGGTGGCCACGTCTCGTCTCGCCAACTCCCGGAGATTTTTATTCTATCTGTTGGGTAGCACACACATGGGAGATATGAGCTCTAAAACCCAACTGCCCAGCAAAGAAGCTGCTCTGGCGGGTAGATCTGAGGCAATGCGTGTTTCAGGTAGGTCACCAGTAATCCCAATTTTTTTATATTATGCAAATGACGAGGCTGTCAGAATTGCGTTTGATTATGGAGTTATGATGTACGTTATAGTGGTGACTGTAAAAAGCTTTGATAGTTTCACAGGCAGTTGTACATTTGCACCTAATTTTCTGTGTGTATATTCTGCCACCTTGTGATTCTAGATTTAAAAAAGTAGTGTAGGCGTAATTCACAGTTGTAGAAACTGAACTGCTTTCACACGTACAGGTGTATACTATATGTACTCGACATATGCAAAGCTAGAAAAAAGGTGCTATTTAATAGCGACATAGAACATTCTACTTTTGAAGTTAGTAGGTGTTAGTTAGTGTTGCAGTGTCATGTCAATTTCTAAGCTAATTTTATTTTGGCATGTATCAAAAGTATTAATAACATCATTGCAAATATACATAGAGAAACTAGAATTGTTGCAAAGGGAAATAAATAAATGTGTGTGTAAATCAAAAATGAAGTTATGCATGACCGCTGTGTAACCTTAGATTAAAATACAGGTAAAAGGGATGCATTTGGATGGTTGCCATCTGTAGTTCTGACATACTGTATCTATTTTGATCAACCAGCATCTTACTAATTGCATTGTGTCTTATTGTGTTTTATGTTTAAAGCCCTCCCCCTCCTTAAACCTTTCTCACTGACTGCCTCACACCTCTGGAATGCCCTTCCCCTCAATATCCAACTAGCACCCTCTCTATCCACCTTTAAGACCCATCTTAAAACACACCTTCTTATTGAAGCATAGGAGTAGCTCTGTGGCTGATACTTTACACCTCATACATCGACCTTGGCCCCTTGCGGACGCACTTACCAGAACACCTTTCCACTGTCTCTGTACGTTATTCCTACTTACCACTTAGATTGTAAGCTCTTCGGGGCAGGGACTCTTGTTCCTAAGTATCACTTGTCACCGGAGACCAGGTCTTTTAACACCTTTTAACTGGGATCATTCACTACGCAAAACAAGGTAGTGGAATAAAATTTAATTTATGCTCTCTGTACAGGAGCCCACGGTGCCAGAGATACCGAGCCGACCG
Source organism: Ascaphus truei (assembly GCF_040206685.1). Classification (NCBI taxonomy): domain Eukaryota; kingdom Metazoa; phylum Chordata; class Amphibia; order Anura; family Ascaphidae; genus Ascaphus; species Ascaphus truei. Next base: position 403,956,724 of record NC_134486.1, read on the forward strand.
ACTCTCAGAGGCAGACTCGTACGCCCGAAATCTCATGGCTTCTAAGCTGAGATCGGATCGCACTGCTTCTCTGAACCGTGCACCTAGCTCTGGCCACTCATCCTCAGTCACTAAGTCAGGGGATGGGGAAACAGGTACGTTGGAAGGGAGGTCAGAACACAATGCAGACTTGGTCTGGCTTACCTGCCTGGTCTCCGTGGGACCTCAGGATTCGTTGGTCCCAAATGCAGGAGGACGGTGATCTCCTTAGTGGGCAGGGGTACCAAAGGCTCCCCTGCCTGGGCAAGTGCCAGACTTTGGCTCTGTGTGACCACAGCCACAGAAGCATCTTCTTCTGCAAAAGAGCAGATAACGTGCCCCAGGCCATTACCGAGCTAGATCTCAGTATCTAAGCCTTGCAGGACACCTACAACCCTCACTCCTCGACCGGCACCCCAGTCGATAAACACTCGGGCAAGCTGGATTGACCAAGGTCCCCCGTCTGGCATGGTGACCTGCATCCCTGTTCCCGGGAGCAGGTCCTCTGGGCTGACCATATCAGGTCACACCAGAGTGATGGTGGCACCGGAGTCGATCAGGCCGGCTGCCTGGTGATCTCCGATTGTCAGTGGATTAAAATGCTTCCTCCGGACATCGTTCACCTGCAGCCCGACAGCTGCAATTGGATTTCCGCTCGAATCCTCCGCTGTGCTGGCTGGAGATGGTGTAGGGACCGCCACCTGGGTCCTCAGCTGAACCTGGTGGACGGCAGCTTGCTGCTCCCCTGTTGGTGCCAGTCCCACGTAGGCGACTGCTTTTGCTGCTTGGGTACGTTGCCCCGGATTGGGGTTGCTGGTACGGTGCAGATCGGGGCAATCTGGCTCCAGATGCCCGGTCCGATACACTGATAGCACCGCCTCTCATGTACAAATTCTGTGGGCTTTGCTAAACTCCGCCCGGCAGGAGTCTTGGTCCTCCTGGTCGGGGTGAGATGAGCAGCTTCAGCCGCCTTGAGCACCCGGGTCGGGGCGACCCCGGCAGGAGTGGGTGCCCGCTTTGCGTATTGTGGTGAGTTGTCACAAACTCGTCTGCCATCCTGGCAGCCTCTGTGAAGATCTTGGGCTTGTGGTCAATCACCCACTCCCTTACTTCAGGCAGACATTTCTGCAGGAATTGCTCCCGGAAGACGAGGTCCAAAAGTCTCGGAATGTAGTGACCTTGCACCCCTCGATCCACCGCGTACCATTCTGGGTTAGCCGGGATGCAACTTCCATGTGGGTGTCCCAGGCGGTCTTCTCTCTGGACCGGAACATCCCCCGGTAAGCCTCTGAGGTTGGGGCATACCGCTCAAGCAAAACCACTTTTACATATTTATATTCCTGGCTATCCGCCCTCGAGATTCCCTGAAAGGACTTTAGGGCTGTCCCGGTCAGCAGGGGTGACAAGTGTATCACAAATGTCAAAAAGATTATCTCTGCCTGAACACTTTCATTTGGAATCAAGGTATCAATTGCAACACACACACGCCGCTCATTTTCTTTGAATAGATTTACGGTTAACGTGCAGCTGTTGTTGTGACAGGCTAGTGCGGGCCCTTCATCTCTGCCTTTTCCTAGAGTTTATTAATGTCGTATTACAGTACAGCCATGTGAGCTGAGACAGTGCCTCGGAGCAGGGGTGCTAAACTCCAGTCCTCAAGCCCCCACAATAGGTCAGGTTTTTGCTTCAACACAGGTGGCTCAATCAGTCCCTGCTTCAGCGTAGGTGGCTCAATCAGTCCCTGCTTCAGCACTGGTGTAGCCACCTTGGCTGAAGCTGGGATATTCTGAAAACCTTAGCTGAGGTGGGGGGGCGGGGGGGAGGGGGGCGGTCTTGAGGACTGGAGTTGAGCCCCCCTGTCTCAGAGAATGTAAAATCAAATTCATGAAGAAAATGCAATTGTTTGGTACGCCCTAGATCAGTTTGTTTTACAAATGCTAGGTGTCCATAAACCATATCTAGAGTCAAAATCCTTCTACAATCACTGTCATTTAGTAAGCCTCATCTTGTCTCTGTCCCTCTTGCTTTAACAAAGTAAGATAATGATTTAAATCATTAACCGTTGATCAGCTGGTGCAGCCTCTTTACCTGCAAAATAAATAATAATAATAATAATAAAAAACAATAATGTAATACGTATACCAAAGCTTTTTTTTTTTTACATGTACGGCTCCACATTTGAAGGATGGACACATGGTCACAGCTTGCAGGCCCTCTTTGTTAAAATAAGTAGGTCAACAGCAAACAATTTATAGGCCAACAACGTAGGTGTCAAGCTATGCGGCAGAGCGCTGGAAGGCTACACTTCTGTATTACTCTTCAAGCCGAAGGAGCAATGGCATCCGTGTGTAAGCTAGGCACAAAACTCATTTAAGTCCCGGGAGATCTTGGGTTTAGAATTCATCTCACACTCCGATGTGTGCACCGGCATGCACTAACACTGCACCGCCTGGCCCTCCCACAGGACTGCAGTGGGTCTGATAAGCGAGGTAGCCATCCAGCAGTCTCTTCCCTGACAACAGATTAGAGGTTGCTGGGTAACCACATTGCTGAAGGAGGAGAAAGTTTTTGCACAACTGGAATTGTCTTGAATACGAAATGATTGTAGGTTTTGAACTGCATATTAGTGGCGGTTGGAGGGTGATGGGACTGGAGGAGAATACATTTTATTTAAAAGGAAACAATAGTTTCTCCCCTTCTGTTTCTCCAGTGTTTGACATTAACCCCTAACTAACCAATGTATGCCTGTTAGTAATAGGACACAACATCTCGGCTTCGTTACGATCATTTCAACTCATGAAAGGATTAGATTTTTCCAGGGGGAATACGTTATATTTTCTTTGGCGCATTTCATTAAATATTGAATTCTTCACCAGCTATTAGGTCTCAATACAGATGCCATCAAATTCCATAGGACACTTTGCACGAGGAGAGATTGACTTTAACATTCAACAAGGCTGTAGTTTTATGTATTGGGGGCCTTGTTCTGATGCAAACTATGGTTCAAGCTCCAGCTTTGGTGACGCGTGCAGGACCTCCACCCGCTTCCCACCTGCTGTATGTGGGACTCGGTAAGGTGTTCCCTCTTCACATTTAGGCCTTTAACCAGCCAGGTCCCATGTGGCCACTCTGACTGGCTGCATCGAACTTTAATGCATAATGTCCTTAGAAAGGAGGACTGGTAAGGACCAACAGGAGGGGGCAGCCAGACTCCCTCCAGCTCCACCTCCTTCCTTCAGTCCCGCTGAAATAATAGCCGCCACTCTCGGCTGATACGGGCACCAAGATGTATTCATTTAGCCCAGTGCTAGGTTCGCGCTGCTCAATTTCTATGACAAGCGAATATTTCATTGGTTCTAAAACATCACAAGTATTACTATGCTGATTTTGTGTAATATTTGCTAAGACCGCATTAAAAGGGACTCTTGTGGCTTAGCATTGTTAAGTAAATCTGACCCTTGTATCATTTGCTGTCTTATGAAAGGATTTAGCTTCGGTTTCACGGGTAAGCTCTTATTACCTGTCCCTTTGTAATCATATGCCCATTCAACTTTTTATCATCGCTGTTTTCTGCTACTTAATTCCTTGCGACCAGATGAAGTGATTATGATACTTGAAGCATGTTTTTTAAAAAAATGGCTTTGGTTAGTCCGACTACCTATGGTAGTAACAGTTTACCATATATTAGCCCCCTAGTAGCCCATGATCTAATATATGCAGCCTTTGATTACCTTGATTGAAAACGAATTACTTTAGCAGCTGATGGATTCGTTCTCCGTGATCGATCTGCAAAAATCCTGCTTTCCAGGGTTCACTAAATGGCTGCCTTTCTGTTTCAATCAATCCTTCTGTCAGCAGCTACAATGTATCCTTCTATTACTAAAGTAATTATCTATTACAGTTTGGAGCTCAAACTGCTGGGAACATTGGCAACAAATTATCCTAAAACAGGAAAGTGTTGCAAAGATCTTGCACTGCTTGGGAAGTGCCAAAACCTGATATTGAAATCAAAGGATGCTTTAAAACTAATTGAAAATGGCATTAAGAGTTGAATAATAATAAAAAAAAATACAGTAAGTTATCTAATACTACAGAATTGATTTATTAAAAAAAAACATAGAAGATTGTGCATGTTTTGTTGCTTTAATTTTAGTTATAATAAAGACAAAGCCGTGAGCCAGGCTACACCTTCTATTATATATTTAGCCATTTGTGCATAGTAACATTACAAAACAGTTTGTTTAGGGGCAAATGTATCAAGGCAAAATAGGTGCTATGCTAGGCTAAAACAAAATGCACTACAGTATGTCTCCGTTAAAAAAGTTTCATTGCATGTAATATTTTATTTTTTTTTGCCTTTTTCCCTCTGACATGTGGGGCATTTGTTTCCATCCGAATGATTCCACTTTTTCATAGAAACATATACCCCTTTTAACTGTAGCTATGAAGATAAGAACACTTAGATTGTAAGCTCTTCGGGGCAGGGACTCCTATTGCCGAATGTTACTTTTATGTCTCAGGCGCTTATTCCCATTATTATGTCACGTGTATTACTGCTCTGAAGCGCTATATAAAGATAAGCGTACAAGAAGATGGAATACAAAATGATGCATGGTCTATATCAGGTGAGCGCCCCCCCCCCCCTTTCTGGGTCAAATGACGCCACAGCATCACATGACATCGCATTATCATGGCAACGTGACGTCGTGGTGTCAGAAGATGCCCTGGTCAACATCATTGGACTTATCACAAAAGACTAAGGAACTTTACTATGTATGGCTTGGATGATAAAAGGTCTAGAGGTGTGGGGAGGGGGGGTGGCCTGTATGTGGCGGGTGCACGGCTCGGGGGAAGTTGGAGGCTAATACAGTAAGGAAAGGGGGCTCAACTCTAGGCCTCTCTAAATCTAGCACCCGCCGGCTTACCGCTTTCTTTACCTGCCGAGCGAAGACTGGCCCCTGCCCTAGACCCTGCAGCTATGGGAGCATTCAGTTCCCTCCGTCACAGTGGGGGGCAACCGCCCCAGGTAAAACTGCAGGCCCTTCCCATACTGCTGACACCCCCCCACCCCACACCGAGAGGATCCCTATTCCCCCTGGGCTAACCAGCGGCACCACATCCGCCCTGCTATTCCCTTGCTGAGAAGGCCCGCCACCCAGGGATCCTTTCAAAATCATTCCCCATTAGACACCTGTTCCCCTTCCCTCAACGTACCTGCCGCCAGCCGCCCAGCCAACCATGGCTACAACTACCCTGCTACAACTTCTCCACGCTGCTCCATCGAAGGGACGCCCGCCCCCGAGCCTCCAGTCCCAACAGCGTCAAAAGCTGCTCCTTCCGCTGCCATACGCTCTTCTCTGGAACCCATCTCCCCAGGGGTCCTGCTCTCTAGCCCCCTGACACCTCAGTGGGCTTCCCGCTGTCTCCTAACTCCCTTCTCCTTGCCTTGATCTGCCCCCACTGCCTAAAAGGATCTCGGTGCTCCCCTAGCTACAGCAGCTCTCCCAACTAAGGGCCTGTCATCTGTCTGCTCCACTCCTAAGCTGCATGTGAGGTACCTTTAGAGGGCCTGGATAAGGGCCTCCTCTTACCCCCAGGCCTCACTGCTGACTCCTGCTCCTTTGTCTTGGGACTCTCTGCTGCTGTCCCTCACCTTCTAGACAGCTCATTAAACCTCAGCAGGAGTTCTTCCTCAGTTCCTTGAGGCCCTGACATATTTCCGATAGGCAAACCGCAGCCACAGACATCTCTTCCCAGCCATTTCCTCCATCTTTATGACCTCCCAAGCCCTCTCTCCTTCCCTCCATCATTACCCACCTCCTCCCCACATACAGTTAATCCATTTAGCCCCTCATAGTGGGCTAGAGGAAAGGAACCACCCAACAGACCCAGGGATCCTAAACTCCAACAAATGGAAAAAGGGGAGGGGGGTCCATAGCACCCTTACAGTCAGAAGGGCTGGGAGTCAACTTGGTGCTGTGGTCAGGCCATTCTTCCCTTATGTTCATGTCAGGGCTCTCTTTACAATAATATTACTACTTGGTAGTCCATCATAGTATCTGCGGTTATATAGTGGTGTTTTTTTAGCAATAAGCAGTCCTACTGTGGGAACAGGCGTGACTGCAACATTACAACATTTGATTACGGTGGACCATACAGTGCATAACTTGAACTGGCGCAGATGCTTCCTTGCTCAACACTGTGGTTCCGATTTTCTTTCTTATAATGTATTCTTAAACGATATAATTAGCTGTACATGCCAGTCAACCGCAAAATAATTGTACGCTTACAATGATTTGTATTTAAGAAAATCACTTTGTGTGCTTATTATGACTGCACGACTCACTCCTCTATCTTCCCAGTGTTGCCACGAAAACACTATTCTGCAACAACTTTCTTTTTCTGCCTTACAAGAGCAAGCCACCCTCATTTTCTATTCTTAAGTGATTAGACAAAAACAATCCCTTCTCCCCGACCCCATTAAAACGAAGTAATATGTGCTGTCGTGATTAGGCTTCGCTATCATGCAGACGGCAGAGTCTGTTAGCAGAATTGCCGTCTGGGTAAGGGCAGAATGTCAGCACGGCTGGAGGTTAATGAAACGGATACATATCACTGCCTATTGATTTGACATAACACATGACAAACATTCTGCTGGAGGGCTGGCTATTAAAGGGGGTAACAATTTACTAATGATATAGAATCTAGCATTCATTTTGGTAGAGAACTTTGAGAAATATTCAGATTATTACTGTGTTCTGGTGTGGCGCCACTTCAAATATGCGGATCTCTACAGGTTTGACTGGTTGTGATAGGCGCAAGATCTAAACTGTTTGAAAGTGTCTTTTAGTAAGGGGGTGCTCACTTCTAGTCCTCGAAAACCCCTCCCCCCAGCAGGTCATGTTTTCTGGATATCCCATCTTCAGCACAGGTGGCTCAATCAGTCCCTGCTTCAGCACAGGTGGCTCAATCAGAGGCTCATATCACTGTGCTGAAGCTGGGATATAATTGAAAACCTGAACTGTTGGGGGGGGGGGGGCTTGAGGACTGAAGTTGAGCCCCCCTATTTTAGTACAGTCTGCCGAAACTCTGAACAGATATTCTGGCATCCCTGCATAATCTAGAAATCGCTCAAATGCTCCTTCCGTATTTAATAAATGTAGCCCTGGTCCCCCGTTCGTCCCTTTACCTCTGCCGTAGCTGCGGAGGGTAGTGCAGGGAGGTGGGAGTGGCGACTGCATCGTTGGAGACTCCTGGTGGCTCCCTTTGCAGGGCACCGCCATCTTGGGTGTGGTCACGCATGCGCAGTACAGTCGTGCATGCGCATTGCAGATTCTCTGTTACGGTGGTCATCTTGGTACACAGAGGTGGCCATTACACCCATGGGCTTCGTGGAGGCTACAACACTCAGCAGCCACTGGGGCTGCTAGATCACATGGCGCGAAACAGCCAATCTGGCTGCAGCATTCCCCTGCGGTCAGGATTGATACATTTGGCACGCTGCAGACCACGCCAGTCGGAGCAGGGACATCAGAAGGGTAGGGTGTGTGTGGAGGGTGTCGGTGGCCCCTGCACTAGGCTAGAGACCCCCCTTTAGCGTAGGTGCGTTCATCTGGGCCATATTTTTCTATTTGCAATAAACTTATGTTCATTCTGAGTTGCCCTGGATTTTTCTGATTTTTTCCCCAAGTTTGGTTGTCAGCTGGCTGTGTTCTGCTACTAACTACAGTATTGGATTCTTCACTAGTTGAATTCCCCCGAACTGCTTGGTAACTACCAATATTGCACCAGTGGTAAATAAATAGGTCATATAATAGCAATCTAATCTCTAGTTTATATGTACATTGAGAAGTTTAGAGGGAGAACCAAAATGGTGGTGATTCGCCATTGTGTGTATGTATGTATTTATACAGTGGTGTGAAAAAGAAAGTACACCCTCTTTGAATTCTATGGTTTTACATATTAGGACATAATAACAATCATCTGTTCATTAGCAGGTCTTCAAATTAGGTAAATACAACCTCAGATGAACAACAACACATGACATATTACACCGTGTCATGATTTATTTATCAAAAAAAAAAGCCAAAATGGAGAAGCCATGTGTGAAAAACTAAGTACACCCTTACTGCTTCCATTGGAATTAAGATTTTAAGTAGCAGACAGGTTCTGCTAATCAAATGCCCTTGATTAATTGATTATCAGCAAGTGTGACCACCTCTTTAAAAGCCGAAGTTTTAGTAGTTTGCTGGCCTGGAGCATTCAGGTGTGTGTTAACACAATGCCAAGGAGGAAATACATCAGCAATGATCTTAGAGAAGCAATTGTTGCTGCCCATCAATCTGGGAAGGGTTATAAGGCAATTTCCAAACAATTTAAAGTCCATCATTCTACAGTGAGAAAGATTATTCAAAAGTGGAAAACATTCAAGACAGTTGCCAATCCCAGCAAATTTACCCCAAGGTCAGACCGTGCATCTACAGGCCTCAGTTAGCATGTTAAATGTTAAAGTTCATGACAGTACAATTAGAAAAATACTGAACAAGTATGGTTTGTTTGGAAGGGTTGCCAGGAGAAATCCTCTTCTCTCTAAACATGGTAGCATGGCTTAGGTTTGCAAAGTTGCATCTGAACAAACCACAAGACTTCTGGAACAATGTCCTTTGGACAGACGAGACCAAAGTGGAGATGTTTGGCCATAATGCACAGCGCCACGTTTGGCGAAAACCAAACAGCATATCAGCACAAACACCTCATACCAACTGTCAAGGAGGGGTTATGATTTCGGCTTGTTTTGCAGCCACAGGACTTGGGAACCTTGCAGTCATTGAGTCGACCATGAGCTCCTCTGTATGCCAAAGTATTCTAGAGTCAAATGTGAGGCCATCTGTCCGACAGCTAAAGCTTCGCCGAAATTGGGTCATGCACCAGGACAATGATCCCAAGCACACCAGCAAATCTACAACAGAATGGCTGAAAAAGAATCAAGGTGTTGCAATGGCGCAGTCAAAGTCCAGACCTCAACTCGATTGAAATGCTGTGGCAGGACCTTAAGAGAGCTGTGCATAAACAAATGCCCACAAACCTCAATGAACTGAAGCAGCGTTGTAAAGAAGAGTGGGACAAAATTCCTCAACAATGATGTGAGAGACTGATAAAGTCATACAGAAAACGATTACTTCAAGTTATTGCTGCTAAAGGTGGTTCTACAAGCTATTGAATCATAAGGTATACTTAGTTTTTCACACATGGCTTCTCCATTTTGGCTTTATTTTTGTTATATAAATCATGACACTGTGTAATATGTCATGTGTTGTTGTTCATCTGAGGTTGTATTTACCTAATTTTAAGACCTGCTAAGCAACAGATGATTATTATTATGTCCTGATATGTAAAACCATAGAATTCAAAGAGGGTGTACTTTCTTTTTCACACTACTGTGTGTGTGTGTGTGTATATATATATATATATATATATATATATATATATATATATATATATATATTATATATATTCAAAAACGAATAGATGATACCGTTCTGTGTCTAACGAAATGCTTTTATTTGTGCGAGCTTTCGAGATACTCTGATCTTTTCTTCCGGTGGTGTTACAATGGATGAAGCCAAAAAAGGGTTTTTACTTTAAAACAGTGCATACTGGAATGTGATCTGTGATTGAAGCTTTTCCCTCCCCCCTGTGCAGTATGCGTTTTATGGTCCCTGAATGTAAGTGGTGTGTGTATGTATGTAAATATAAATTTGGAAAGCACCCACAGAATATACAGCGCATTACAAAAGGTGTGTGTGGAGTGGACGTGTATATAGTGGTGTGGGTAGGTGTAGAAATGTAAGAAGGTGTTGCATTACTATAAGTGTGTGTAGATACTATGTAGTCCCTTTTGGTCTATAGGGATGAAATTACATAGTGCATTTGTATGTGCAGTAGACAGCTTTGTGTGCACTCATATAGCGCAGTATGTATAAACATGGCCTTTAGTACTCATGGCAAGAGAATTCAGTTGTGTCAGTAATGACTCATGAAACTTCGGTCTCGGTTTAGGCCACCGCTAAGTGTCCTGAACAGTTGCATACATTTGTATTCATGCAACCGTCTCTCTTTCGGTGTTCTAAGATTACCTTTGAGTATGGCCACCTTCAGACCGTTCATCTTATGGCCAGAGTCAGAGAAATGTTCCCCGACAGGACTGTCTCTTGTTCCACGTGTGATTCTGTGGCGATGCAGATTCATTCTCTTATTTAGCCCCTGTCCCGTCTCACCTACTGTATGTAGTAGCAGCCCCCTGGGCATTTCATGCACATGACACGACATTGCTGGAGGAACAGGTGAATCTTCCTTGATTTTGTACTCCAGATTCCAGTGTGGTATGTGTATTGTGTCCGCTGTGTGGAGCATTGCGCAGGTTTTGCATCTTGTGCCTTGTTATGGTCTTGTCCCGCATTCAGTTGTATTGTTGGATACCTTACTTCTCACCATAATTTTCTTGAGATTGAGGTTGTCCGTATGATAATAAGGCTGTTTCAGGGAAGACCTGTTGCAGTCTTGTATCTTCCTGGAGAATGGGTTGTAGTTCCCTAGCGATCTTGCGTAGGGCTTCTAGGTGTGTGTTATATGTGACCACCAAAGGTACCATTTTGCTTGTCTCTTTCTGTCTGTATTCAAGGAGATCTCTTCTTGGTATTCTGGTGGCTTTGTAGATTTGCTGGTCTGCAATTCTGCGGTTATATCCACCGTTTACGAAATCCAATTTCAAGGCTGACTGGCCATAAAATTAAGGATTCGGAGGTGGCCATACTCAAAGGTAATCTTAGAACACCGAAAGAGAGACGGTAAAATGGGGTCTGGTTACAGAAGGGGTGGGAGGGTTACAATGATGTTCTTTCTGACGAAGTTTCTTGCATATGAAGAACAGAGGTTGAACAAGCCCATGGAAGTCATTTTATAATAAAATGAATACTGTACACTATGGTGTGGCATCGGTCCGTGCAGGGAATTCCGGTCCGGGTTAAACAAATGAAGTGGTCTCGGATTAAATAGAGAAAGAGTTGGGGTGAATGAGGACAGAACGTCCCGGATTTATAAAGTTAGGGTAGAAACATCAAATTTGATGGGTCTCATTTTTTCAATTCAAGGGTTCCATGTTAGAGTGACATTTTCAACAGGATCGTTCAGTACAGAAGTCATGACTGTAGATAAGTCCGGGACAGGGCCTTTCCGTGCCGCCGCAATCACACGCCTAGTAGACGAGACCGTGGGTTTGAATAATTTCCGTTTCTTATTGGCCATGTTCTTTACTGGCTTATGTCGAAGATTGAGCCACCTGTGCTGAAGCAGGGATATCCTGAAAACCTGACCTGTTCCCGGGGGGGGGGGGGGGAGAGGGGGGAGTCTTGAGGACTGGAGTTGAGCCCCCCTGATTCACAGCATACTATAGTTACAAATAAAAACATTGAGTGTAAGAAACACAAACATGGTTCACCCTCTACTCGTCATTGTTTGGCATTTTCATCATTAGAATGGAGAAATTCCTTTAACACTGCAAATATTTCCGTGGAATGTTTTTTTTAAAATATAGAATTGATTAAACCATTACTTCCACCACTCAATTTTAAAATAAACTCTGAGTGTGTGGATTTGTGATTAGACATTTTTTATTGGAGAACTCTATCATAGAAGTAATTGGAATGCAGGCTGTGTGTTTGAACTCCATCCTAAAGCCGCGGTGATGAAATCCTTATTTAAACATTTCTAAAGAGCGCCGCAAAGGGAAAACAATGTTCCATATTTTTAAGAGTCCTTTGATTTCCAGTATTTCACACACAATAAATTTTTGGGGAGATATTTGCTGTAGTTTCTGACAATAACACTTTTCAACTGTGGCAACCTATTCCATAGCTCTCATTTATCATGTCACAAGCATACACGCTTCAGGTATCACCTTATCCTCAGTATGATTATATACTGTAGAACACAATCAGAAAGTCAGCTACTGGTAATTGTACAAATAGGGTCATCTTAGATGATTACATTATTCCCATCATTTGTGCTTTGTTATGTGAGTTCCACAGTCCAGCTGGGCGTCTCTAAAGTCTAATTGAGAATGAATATTGTAGTGCTATCATCTTTGGCTTTGGAATAGTTAAACCTATGTTAAAATTGGAGCGCGAGAAGAAGCGCTGTGACATCACGCTCGCTTGCCGTAGGGGCGATTCCTGGCCTGAGCTGTTGCTCGTGGGGTGGGGGGGCGTGGCCGTGACATTTCGGAGCAGGTTCGCCCTCATTGGGCGAACCGCTCACGTGACCTGGCTGTTGTGCCACAAATACAAAGTTATTTGTCTCGGCAAGCAGCTCTCCGATCGCATTAGGCTAAGGCCCCGGTAACTCCGCTGCAACGCGCGCCCGCGAGATTGCCGGCGCGTGCAGCCGATTCCCTGGTCTGCAGCTCACTGCAGGAAGAGAGACCGGGGGGGGGGGCGTGGCGGGGGAGTGACAGGGGCGCGGCCATGACGTCACCCGGCAGGTTCGCCCTCATTGGCTGAACCGCCGGGGGGCGTGCCGTATCGCTCATCGCGAGTCCTGCTCTCAATTCTATTGAGAGCAGGAGCAACTCTCTCCCCAGCGCTGCGCCCCCCCCTCGGAGCGGGCTCGGCGCCATTGAGGGGAGGGCTCTCGTCCGTGCAGCGTCCGCCACAGCGGGCGCTGCAGTAGGCAGCGGGGTCAAGGCCTTAATCTAATGTGATTCCTCACGCAGCCGTCTCTCACGCAAGCAAGCAGCATGGACGCGGCCTTAAGCATCAGATGTGCATGCCACTTGTGGTGGGCAGCCATTGTTCTTAAACATGATGATCTATGCATAGCTGACTCCGTGCTAATATGGTGTCTATGCTAACATTACACTAAACTACCCAAATGCACCTTGCCCTTGCGTCTCTTAGTGAAGGTTACCCTTGATTAGATAAGGCCTGTTATCAATTCAACACCTCACTAATAGACTTCTAAGGCAAACAAATACAAGGATCAGACGTGCACCAATAATACATACACAATGTATTAATAATGATTTGGTATTTGGGGTAATTTCATCGTTTTCAGTATGTTTTTATACTTTAAGCTCATTGTCATTCCTTGTGTATCAAAATGTATTTTTTTTTTTATCCAATAATTGGATATTGCTTTTTATTGATAAGCAAATGTAGACTTCAACGCTGGCTAAAAATATGTTGTTATCACAAGTTTTCTTTTTGTAAGTTGTTTTTTGCAGCAGAGAACTGCTGAGTGCTGCAGTGGGAAGCTATCTTCAGGTACCTCATTCATATTTAATGGTGGCCAGATAGGCTTATGACTAATTTAGTGGAGTGCTGTAATGCACAGCACAGTTACAGTTTGTCAAATGTCAAATAAAATATGTTCCGGCATACTAACATAGGAAGGAATGTCTGCGCATTAATGGCTTTGCATAACGGTGCTTTCCAACAGAAAATGGGTTCATCACTATTTCTTAATTTTACCATTCCCCATCTTCTATTAAACCTTTTACTGTGCTCTGGGTAAAGCACATGATCCATCACCCACACGACCGTCTGTAGCTTGCACGATGAGCAACAGCCTCTTTGGTTCCTGAGGTCAAGGGGCTGGTCAGAACCAGGTGATCACGACATTAACGATCACATGATACTGGACACGGAATGTCTAAGGCAACCCCAAGGTTTTCCATGATACATTTTCTAACTTATTCCAACGCTGTCTAAGTTCTTCAACCATTGAACCAAAAGGTAGCGGTCGGGCAGGACTATAATAATAATAATAACTTTATTTATATAGAACTTTTCTCCTAATGGGAATTAAAGCACTTCACAGTTACAAAAAGGGAAAAAGAAGAAAACATTTAAGGTTATAAACAAGACCAGACACAAGGAAAGATACAATACAGGATGGGACGGTGCTGTAGTTATTAAATGCCGGACAGGTTGTGGTTCATGCCTGGGTAAACAGGTACAGATGCAGCTACGAGTATTCTAACACTGCTTTGAAAAATCTGGGGCAATCTCCCACTAATGCTGCAACATTGCTGTGGCATTTCTGCAGACAGACTAATGGCCCATTGGATTAACACAGCAGGGATCCCTTAACAGTTTGAATGGGACTACCAGGGACCCATGCTGTGTTAATCCAATGGGCCATTAGTCTGTCTGCAGAAATGCCACAGCAATGTTGCAGCATTAGTGGGAGATTGCCCCAGATTTTTCAAGGCAAATGTTAGGATACTCGTGGCTGCACTTGTACTGTAGGTCTCGATTCTGTTTTTCTATATTTCCAAAGAGGGGGCCTCTCGAACTGTACGCGGCAGATTGTTCCAAAGAGTAAGAGCAGTGTGGCTAGAAGCTCGGGCCCCAAAGCAAGTTAAGGAGATTCTGGGAACTGTTAGGAGTCCTTCGTCTGCAGATCCAAGTGAGCGAATGGGAGTGTAGGGAACTAGAAGTTTTTTACAGCAGGAAATAGAAGACTGCTGAAAGGGTCATTGCCCTGAAACGTTGCCCCCCTTTTTATTGTGTTTTTTCCCCCCACCTTTTTGGCTTGATGCTTACTGGCTTCATAAATACTAACACTATAATTGTGGATCGGGTATTCAGGTTGTTGGGAGGGGCTGGAATTGACACGGCAGTCTTGGTACACGTTGGCACCAATGACAAAGTTAGAGAGAGATGGAGGGTCCTAAAAAGGGATTTCAGGGATCTAGGCCAAAAGCTTAAGGCAAGGACCTCCAAGGTAGTATTTTCTTAAACACTACCAGTTCCATGCGCTACCGCTGGGAGACAGTCAGAGATTAGGGAGGTTAATGCATGGCTAAGATTGAGGAAGCTAAAATACTTTTGCAAATGGAGAAGGCATCAAAACTGGGTCATGTTTCCATAATGGGTGATTTTAATTATCCAGACATAGACTAGGGCAATGAGATTAGATATACAACAAAAGGAAACAGGTTTTTGGGGGTGACAAAGAAACCTAACTAATGTGCATAAACCTAGCGCTATAACTAAATCTAAAAACGTGCTAAATGATTTAAACAATATCTATCGTAATGATTTATTTCTTAACGTGATAATATTTACACTGTGACTTCTATAAGAAGAAACCCAATGTACCAGCAGCCAAGGGAAACTCACACACAAATGCTCTCTTCTGCATTTGTTACAACATGGATGAGATAAACAATGCAATTCCTAGCGCTTAAATAAAATTGATAAGGTACCAAATAGGAATGTCCAAATGTTGTTGCCTCAATCTTTGAAGGTAGATACTGTCCCAAAGTCCAGAAAGAGGGATCCGTTTCCGTGAAATCTCCTATGATAAATGAAGAGAACACAAAACCATTGCGCAGTACTAAAAGGACACTTAAGGATCCCATATCTCCCAGAAATAAGCCTACTTACAAGATAGCAGACTGATAATTTCAATGGATATAATCTGTGCTTGTTTCAAGGATTTTTTTCTTCTTGACCCCCCGTGGTATAATTCAGATCCTTTCTCCAGAAGTTCTCCATTAACATACACACCACAGATCCACCAAATTGCAAAAACAAGAGAAAAACCCCAATAGTGCAATATACTGTAGCTAAAACTTTTACTCATAAAAAATATAAAAACAAAGGTAAGACACACTTACAATGTATCTAACCCCTATGAACAGCACAAACTGCCGTCCGCAACATGTGATTACCCGACCGGCTTCTGCAGTGCTGGATCAGCGTCCTCCTTCTCCACTCCTGGCCACGAGTGTCCGGACGCTAAACGATGACGTCACTGCTTCCCTCCGGTGCAATCACACGCTCACGCAACGGATGAACTTGTCTTTGGCTCCGCCCTACGCGTTTCGTGACCGCCCGGTCACTTCCTCAGGGTATTTCAGAGCCGTAACCCACCGCTGCCTTTATATATCTTCATGCTGTCCCTGTTAACCCTTTGCAGTCCCCAACAATGTCTTAAAACAACCTATCCCATGTCCACAAAAAAATTAAATTGTATGATGTTTCTTGAACTGGAGAAACCACAAGGGTCATATACTAAATCTGACACAAATAGGATACAAATAGTTACTGTTACAATATAAAACAGGCTAATTGTTACATTGGTTAAGACTGGGCAGACATATAAGGGATATAATAGGCTTTGGCTATAGACTGAACAAACAACTATTAATTAAAAACATATGTGGGTGGTGTAGAAAATAAATGATAGATTAAATAGATTATAGGTTCTATTGAGGAGTGGTATCCTGACATCTGGAGCTGCATTGGTTAACAACCCTTCAAAAATACTAGATTCACTCCAGGATACTATTTAGTTATACATTGTATCCCCTTATTTGTAACACTAGTTTCATGTGGACACAATTGGGAACTCATGAAGGGGTGTTACTTTTAGCTTATCTGTGTGTTTGCTGCAAGTCTGCATCTACAGGGACACATTTATCAGTGGTTTTTTTTTGCATTTTATTGTTCATTATTGATTTTATGGTATTAATTACGTCTATTTAGAAATAATTTTACTGACTTTGTGATTGATAGGGTATGGTATTTATGCTTGCATACATACATGTTATAATCAATTAGTAAACAGTGGGCCCATGCCTAGCGCATCAGCACACGCACTTATACTGCGTGTACACAAACTCACTTTATTCGTTATAAGCGTTTATAAGCCTGCAGCCACGTCACGGCATGACCACTATGCAGGTCCTAACACTACCTGTGAAAATAGCAGTTTTTTTCATGTACCTGTGCAAGACAGGTATATTGAGACCTTTCTCCCTGCACTGTAGAGGTAAATGAGAATTGTCACAGGTAGCGGTAGGACCTGCATACTGGTCATGCCGTGACGTGGCTGCAGACATACCGCTTTGGCCAGAGAGTTTAAATAAATGACCCTTATAAGAAGACAAACAGTTATGTATGTAACTGTATATTTTCTTTCCTATTGGATGTAGCATTGGGATTTATTTCTTCTGTTGTATTAATACAGATGTAGATAGGTGAAGGGGGCCAGTCCCAGATCTGGTGCTCCAAAAACCCAAATGATAAGGGTAATGAAATGTTACCAATTCCGGTATAACGTATATAATATGTCTACGGGGGTCATATATATCTGTCCATTCATGTGTCCATCTGGACCGGTATCCGCGAGGTTAGGTGTGTATGAAGTTCGTGTTAACAACCCTGTTCGCGGGAGTGGAAGGCAGTCACAAGCGCCCCGCTTCGACGGAACTGCCTGCGCTGTCAAAACCACACCAATGTGAACTAGCGTGAACACATTGAATCTAAATAATCAACTGGCTGAAATAAGCACAATAAAGTTGAGATAGAATAGACTCACGGTGCCGCTGAATACCGTGCTGCCAGGCGATGATAGATAGCAGAGAGAGAAAATCCAAAGGGATCAGTGCAGCGGCAGCTCCTTTTGGATTTTTCTCTCTTATTACAGATGTAGCCAACATTATTGCAGCTGCTGGTGTGACACACACATACACACACACACAACATGCCAGTGGGAGAAGCAGTTGTTTTGAGTCAGCCACGTGTGGGATGGGGCTATGACACTGTTTTACCCGTGGGAGTGCAGTAGCAGGTGCAATACCGTTGGCTACAATCTTACAAATAGGGTCACGGTACCAGATGTAATTGTGGCTGAGAACTTGGTTTCCAGTGATCATCAATCAGTGTGATGTGTTATAGAGAGAGAAGCCGAGCCACACAGTACTACACGGAAACAACGCTTTTGTACTTTACAAAGTGTTAGTTTTTCAGAGATTGGAAAATATTGAAGGGGTTCTCTGGCTGGGTGGAGATATTTGAGCGAAGTGCAGGAGCAGTGTGAAAAGTAAAAGATGCAATACTAAAAGCAACAGACCTTTTGTGTCTGGCAGGTTCGTAAAAGCATAATGTTCTCAAAGAAGGGTGGTAGTTACTGTAAAGGATAAATAATCAGCTTTTAGGTTTGAGGGTGGGAATTCTAGGGGTGTTACATAGCGTGGAGATTGGCCCAGCCACACAGCTGGTCCCAATGGGGGGCTAGTTTGATGTTAAAGGTATGCCAGATATGCTGCCTTGACATTTAGAGTTTTCAGGGGAGAGTCTGATGGTGCGTGGTAGGGAATTTCAGAGCGAGGGGGCAGCACGGGAGTAGTCTTGTAGATGGGAGTGGGGTGTTAAGGCAGGAGGAAGAACAGATGATGTGGGCCGGGCAGCCAACAGAAATCCTGGGGCCCAGGACAAACTAAAGGTGCAGGGCAGCCCTGGCCTGGGCCTGGGAGGGTAGGAGATACGGCTTGGGGGCAGTAGTTATGGGTTTCGGGGAGAGAGGGGGCAGGAAGGAGAGAGAGGGCGAATCAGTAAAGAAGGGAGACAAAATATTTTTTAGGTATATAGTGCAAGTGAAAGGAGGGATAGTAACATTAAAGACAGAAGAGGACAATCATGTTGAGGGAGATAAGAGCATAGCAGACCACGTTAAGAATGTATTTATTTCTAACATGTTTTACCAGGAAATAATACATTGAGTTACCTCTCGTTTTCAAGTATGTCCTGGGCACAGAGTTATGCTCAGTCTTCACAGCTGGAGGTGAAGGAAAGGGAACACCATTATGGAACCGGAATATAAATGTGTCAGTGAAAGTTTTCACTTTGTTTTTCTGTGCACGCTTTAAAAACATAATAACCAAATAGTTGAAGGCCAGCACACACCCCTGCTAATGGATAGGGCTTTAGGGCTAGGACAAGCATAGACCACGCTCCGGTGCACTCACTTGTTTCTCATCGATTGTTAATCATCATACAAGAACATTTTGTTCCACTTTCTTCAGTCCTTTTGTCACGATCACAGAAATATGATTGTTTTGCCACAATAAACAAATTGCTTTTTTTTTTTTTTTGTTCCCCACCAGGGCATGCAGAGAGATGAAGGGAAAAACCCAGTTGCTCGGATGTTTTCTATTTTAAAATCCCATTGTCCTATATATACCGTATAATGCAACAATCTGCAACTTTGGGGCTTCCAATGCGCCTGTCAAAGGGAAATATCAAAAAGGCATATAGGCTTTTGAAGTGTATAGAAGAACTGACTTGAATAAGCCTGAAGGTGTACTGAATCTTAGTAAATCTGGAGTTAAGTACTTAGTATGTCTGAATGAATCATTGAAGCCGAGTTGCTGCCGGAAGCATCCTTTCCCGAGAGCGAGCCTCTTTCATCTTCAGACATTTTTTTGAATCCTTAAATATTCATCCATTTTACCTTGAGGACGTGGCTCTTGTTTTCTGAGGACGGTTCCTCCCCTTTGGGGATTTCGCCTCTAAAACAAGCCCTTCCAGCGCTCTGTTAACGTAGATGAGGATCTGGGAGACGGGGATTCGGTTCCCGCGACGCGCGTAAATGTATTTCCAGGAAAAGGACGTTTGTTTTATCATACTGTGCTCGTGGTATTTATGCGTGGACTAGTGGCATTAGTAGCACTTTCGATTTTGTATTATTTGCATTATTGCAGCAATATTGCAGTGGTTCTAAAGTCTCTTGTTCGGACCCAGCGGCAGATCATGGGTTAGAGCAGGCGTGGGCAGCGCCAGTCCTCAAGGGCCACTAACTGGTCAGATTTTCACGCTCCCTGCTTCAGCACAGGTGGCTCAATCAGTGGCTTAGTTGTTGACTGAGCCACCTGTGCTGAAGCAGGGGTATCGTGAAAAACTGACCTGTTGGTGGCCTTGGAGGATTGGAGTTGTCCACCCCGATCTAATAATATCTGTCAGGGTAAATCCGTGATATCACAGGCGCCATTTTCTCAAAGGGCAGATTTGGTCTGTGGGGAAGACTGAGCCACTGATTGAGCCGCCTGTGCTGAAGCACAGATATCCTGAAAACCTTACCAGTTGGTGACCCTTGAGGACTGGAGTGGCCCACCCCTGGGTTAGAGGCAACTAAACAATATAACGTTCATGTGAAAGTTGGGTGCAATCACCTCCGTGCTGATGTATTGGTTAGCTCTGCTGTCTCAGGTGCTCTGAGAGCCTGCGCATTATTCTGTAGCGATGTCAGTATACTCTGCATACTGTAGTATGAACAAACACAGAGTGTACAACAAACATGGAGGGCTTTTCGCTGCTCTGTGGTTATATTTTATGTTGGACTTAAATGCAGTGTAAGCACTATAAAAGAAGAAAGCAATAAGAATAATCCTGCCTGAAAAAAGTAGCAAATACCCAGTGCAATATACTTGATTATATTAAGTGTCATCCGAAGTTTGCCTACGGGCAAGAAAAGACCTTTGATGAAGGGGAAATTGAAAACCGTAATAGATGAGTTTTTTTTTCTTCTAAGTGGACAATAAGAGCAAAAGCAATATAATCTTTATAACTAAAAAAAAAGATACTGTAAATATACTCTGCCGATTTTGGATTATTCTCTCTCATATTTTCTCCATATTTCTCCTCCAGGGCATGGACACGTTTTTGTCTCCCTCTATACGGTAATCCCCTATACAGTACAAACACTCTCAGCATCTCCTTGTCACTATTATTCACAGAAGTACGATCGCACTGACACAATAAGAAAATGCTTTTTTTAGAGGGCATACAAGGTTATTGCATTGGTATAAGGTTGTGTGTTTTCTTATTGAAATATGGTTGTCCTTCTGATATAACAATGTACACTTTTGGGGCTTCCAATATCTTTGTCAAAAAGCAATATAAAAAAAAGCATGGGCTAGACAAAGTGGTATTTTTAGTTACCGTACAATTAGGTGAAGGGGTTTTGACACCTCTTTTTTTTTTTTTTTTTTTTTTATACTCACCATAACTTTTTTTTTTTTTTTTAAATGTCTGGTTATACTAGTATGCTATAAATTGGCAACAAACTGATGGGGAGGGGAGAATTCTGTAAGCTTGGTTAAATCTGGGAAAATAACGGGGCGCTACCTTAAGCAGGAACCAGCGTTATTGTTCCTGACCTAATGCTATATATTAACTAAAGAGAATTCGATGCAAAAACAATGGCCATTACTTGGCTGATAAGCATGGTAACATCACGATATTGTAGGACAATACTGTGTTATCTTAAAATAATGTGACATTAGGCTGAGTCTCCAGTGGTCACGGCGGCGCGCACTACAGCGAGGGCGCCACACACCATAGCACAGCCTTCTATGTCCTCCCCTTATTTCAGGGGCTCAAATGTAATTGGACAAATTAACACAATCATAAATAAAATGTTAATTTTTAATACTTTGTCGAGAATCCTTTGCAGGCAATGACTGCTTGAAGTCTGGAACGCATGGACATCACCAAACGCTGGGTTTCCTCCTTTGTGATGCTTTGCCAGGCCTTTACTGCAGCTTTCTTCAGTTGTTGTTTGTTCGTGGGTCTTTCTGCCTTAAGTTTTGTCTTCAGCAAGTGAAATGCATGCTCGATCGGGTTGAGATCAGGGGATTGACTCGGCCATTGCAGAATATTCCACTTCTTTGCCTTAAAAAACTCCTGGGCTGCTTTCGCAGTATGTTTTGGGTCATTGTCCATCTGTAAAGTGAAGTGCCATCCAATCAACTTCGCTGAATTTGGCTGAATCTGAGCAGACAATATATCCCTATGCACTTCAGAATTCATCCGGCTGCTTCTTTCTTCTGTCACATCATCAATAAACACTAGTGACCCAGTGCATGTAAGCCATGCATGCCCATGCCATCACACTGCCTCAACCGTGTTTTACAGATGATGTGGTATGCTTCGGATCATGAGCCGTTCCAAGCCTTCTCCATACTTTTTTCTTCCCATCATTCTGGTACAGGTTGATCTTAGTTTCATCTGTCCAAAGAATGCTGTTCCAGAACGGGGCTGGCTTTTTTAGATATTGTTAGGCAAAGTCCAATCTGGCCTTTCTATTCTTGAGGTTTATGAATGGTTTGCACCTTGTGGTGAACCCTCTGTATTTGCTCTCGTGAAGTCTTCTCTTTATGGTAGACTTGGATAATGATATGCCTACCTCCTGGAGAGTGTTCTTCACTTGGCTGGACGTTGTGAAGGGGTTTTTCTTTACCATGGAAAGGATCCTACGATCATCCACCACTGTTGTCTTTTGTGGACATCCAGGCCTTTTTGTGTTGCAGAGCTCACCAGTGCGTTCTTTTTTTCCTCAGAATGTACCAAACTGTTGATTTGGCCACTCCTAATGTTCCTGCTATCTCTCTGATGGATTTTCTTTTTTTGCAGCCTAAGGATGCCCTGTTTCACTTGCATTGAGAGCTCCTTTTACCGCATGTTGTGGGCAACAGCTTCCAAATGCGAATGCCACACCTGGAATCAACTCCAGACTTTTTACCTGCTTAATTGATGATGAAATAACGAAGGAATAGCCCACACCTGTCCATGAAACAGCTTTTGAGTCAATTGTCCAATTACTTTTGGTCCCTTGAAAAAGAGGGGGCTGCATATTAAAGAGATGTAATTCCTAAACCGTTCCTCCAATTTGGATGTGAATACCCTCAAATTAAAGCTGATAGACTGCACTTTACGCCCATATTCATTATTTAGCTGTAACTTGAATTTATTTTATTTATAATTTATTTTTATTTATATTTATTTTGGTACACAGCCGAAATAAAAAAAAATTGTACCGGTGTCCAATTATTTCCGGAACCTAACTGTACATACTTATCAGTACACATTACATGTTATATTATACAGACGTGATAACAAAAGAAAACGTGTCATACATATAGATGTACAAAAGCAGTGACACTCGTGTGGTCTTCAATAAAGAAATCCCATTTATTTTCCACGTTCACCGTGTCGTTCCACGTCATCTTGAGCCAGGTTTGCAGGCGGACCCAAAACGCAGACCTTTGCTAAATAGATTGGAGTTCTTTTTTGACGACCACGTGAGTGCCACTGATTTTTGTATTTCTGGTCATTCAGTGGCCGCTGTGTGCATGCAGGACTACGGTGGCGGCTGAGCACTGGTGGCAATTATACCGGGTACCACTTTGCAGCACTTTATCCCCATAACGGGGCCTGTAACTCGGGAAGCCGGGGGTCCCCGACGCTGAAATGAATGCGGTCCAGCTCCGGAGAAGACCCCCCTGCTTCAATACTATGTAAGTAAAATAAAAGGACCGCGACCGCCTGTGAGAGGCGCGCAGGGGGAGTGACTGACTCGGTGCCACTCTTACAGCGCGTCTCGTACAGACAGGTGCAGCCCGGTAGGATTCACACAGTGCGAGTCCCATTCGGAAGCAGGGACCCCCGCTGTGTTAATCCCGATGGGCCATTACCGACTCCTACTGCAGCACATTCTCTGCAGCCGCGCGGCCGACCATACCCCGGCATCTGTACTCTTAAAACTGCTTTTCATCAAAACGTCTGGGAGAAGGAGTGGCTCAGTGAGTAACAACACTGACTGGCATTGAGAGCTTGGAAGAGGGGGACCTGGTTCAATTCCTGGTGTTGGCTCCTTGTGACCTTAGGCAAGACACTTATATCTCCCTTTGCCTCAGGCACCAAAAAAAAACATAGATTGTATGCTCCACAGGGCAGGGTTTTGCCTGCAAAATGTCTCTGTTAAGCGCTGTGTAAAACAAGCAGCGCTATACTAGAACGTGCTATTATTATTATCTAATCTTTTAGAACTATTTTCCTTACATTTATTTTTTGTGTGATCTGCCAGCTTCCATTAATCATCTCCAGTGAGATGCTGACCGTGGGTATTATATTTCAGTAAAAGTGATTTTTCTAGTGGTTTAATTGCTTTTTGGTGAGAATCTTTAATCTATTAGTGACATTGTGGGCAATTTATTAAGAGGCAGGGAAATTCCGACGACGAGTTATTTGTTCTATTTTAGCATTGCTGACAGTTATCAAACACATTTACAGTACAAACCTCAATCTCATTCTCTCAACTTTCCAACGTTTGTTTCAATTGCCAAGCGAATACAATAGTAAAATGACACGTCACACATTTGTGCGACTACCTAAGTGACCACTGTAGTCTGACTATTTAAGAAAACGTAGGGAGTATTTCTATATTGTCCAAAACAGCCGATCAATTAGCTCGATGAGCAGGTATTATGTATAAAGGCTAATATTGCTGGTTAGCACACTTAAATATAGTTACTAGTTTATTGAGCTGCTTATCATATACAATTTTAAATCCTTACTGTAAGTATGCTTGCCAGCAGTGGCAGAACTGCACGTTATCATCATATTGACGATATCCCTGCGTCAGCACAGGGATTGAGCCACCTGTGCTGAAGCAGGGATATCCTTAAAACCTGACCTGTTGGGGGCCCTTGAGGACCACCTTGGCCACTCCTGCAATATTGCTAGTTATTCCTCAGCTATGTGTGGATGTCAGGATAACAGCCTTGGGTTACGATGGACATTCCCGTATTTCCAGTTCGTTCCTGCACATCAATAAATACATTTGATAAGAACTAAGACTTCAAATCATCTTTAAGAATTGGATTTCTCTTCCAGCTTGCAGTATGCAAGACCACTGGACAACTTCAGGTGCTAGATTTATACTCCACAAACATTGGATTGATATATTGACTGTAACCTGTCAAAAATCTTGGTTTATGATATAATCCATTACACAATGATAATAAGTTCCTAATACATCGAGAACAGCTGCATTGGGACTTCCTTTCCTGAGATGCCAGTGTTTCTCACACAGAGAGATACATCAACATGGGCGGTGTTTAAGTTTTTTTTTTGTTTGTTTTTTAAAATAATATACATTATTAGTATGTCTTTTTTTATTTATTGTTTGCAAGAAACCACTCAAACAATATTTATTGTATTAATTGTCTTGTGGACAGGTACAATATCTATCTATCTTTTCCCATGGAGTCTTCTGCAGAATCTGTAGGTCTTCTTTGCATGCTCCTACTGTACACTTCATTTTTGACATTTACTTGTGTGCTGTTTACCTGCTCTCGACACAACACAGAGATGCACTCGCTCAACCCAGATAAAGTTGCAGATTTGTGCAGTAAGACGAACAATTTGTATATATTGTCAGACACAGAAAAGCCCCTAATTACATGCACTCTGAATCTGTGATAAATGCACATATGCATATATTGATTATAGACTCAGAGTGCATGCAATTAGGGGCTTCTCTTTCTACATACATACTGTACAAACGTGTGTGTGCACGTGTATATATATATATGTATATATATATATATATATATATATATATATATATATATATATATATATATATATATATATATATATATATATATATATACACACACACACCGTACTTGACAAATCACCCAAAAATCTGCTCGTCAAACCAAAAAATCTACTCGCCACATAGTCCCGCCCCCAGCACCGCTTTAAAATAAATAAATGGAATAAATTCCTAGTAAGAACAACATTTGTTTTTGACATAAGTTTATTTATTGTATTACATTGTACTACAACTAGTCCTCGTTACGTGTGTGTGTGTATATGTGTGTGTGTATATCTATCTATCGGATCTAGAAAAAAAAGCCAGATGTGAATGACTAGTTTCCTGAACCCCTTAACTAGTGTCAGGACGTCCCCGCTTCACAATATCTAAAGCAGCAATCCCGCATGGGATCTTACCTGATCTGCAGTCCCTCAATGTCCAGGTACCTCCATTCCCGCAATGTTATGTGTTGGAGGGGAGGTGTTCCCTACCTGTCTTATGGGCTAGGGGGGATTCCGATGTCGCCCGTGTGAAGCTTGAGTCAGATCTGGAAGAAAGCAGTATAAGTTATTTCGGTGTAGGTATAGGGCAGTTAAGATATATAGGGTAAATAAGATATCCAGATCCAGAGTGTGGGTGACACACAGAGAGAGAGTGTGGGTGACAGAGAGAGAGTGTGGGTGACAGAGAGAGAGTGTGGGTGACAGAGGGAGAGAGTGTGGGTGACAGAGAGAGAGAGAGTGTGGGTGACAGAGAGAGAGAGTGTGGGTGACAGAGAGAGTGTGGGTGTCGAGTAATATGAGCAGAGTGTAATGACCTCTGTCTTTGGCAGCATGGAGGTCGTCTTTTAGTTATCTGTGTGAGCATAGGGATTATAGAAGGAGCAAGAGGTTTTAGGAGGTGGGAAGGAATGGGATCAAGAGGGCAGGTGGTAGAGGGAGAAGAGGAGATCAGCAGTGACACATCCTCCGAGATAGCAGAAAAAGAGTCCAGAAAGGTAGGGGGAGAGTTAGGAAGCGGTGTGGGATGGGAGGAGGCAACAGATGGGATGTTCTGACGTATGGATTCCACCTTTTCCTTAAAAAAGTCAGCAAAGTCCTGAGGTGAGATGGAGGGAGAAGAGGAGACAGCCAAGGGTGGTCTGAGTAGAGAGTCAAAGACAGAAAAGAGTCGGCGTGGGTTAGACTTGTGCGTGTTGATTAGTGATGAAAAGTATGTTTGTTTAGCCTGAGAGAGGGCAGAGTTGAAACAGGACAGCATTAATTTGTAGTGAAGGAAGTCTGCGAGCGTATGAGATTTCCTCCAGAGGCGTTCAGAGGAGCGAGTGGAGGAACACAGCATGCGTGTGTTGGAATTTAGCCAGGGTCTGGGGTTAGAAGGGCGAGGACGGCAGGGAGAAAGCGGGGCATGTAAGTCAAGAGAGGAGGATAAGGCAGAGTTGTAGTTCCTGACCAGGTTGTCAGGGTCTGAAGTAGAACTGAGAGAGGAGAGGGAGGAACGTAAAGTGGAATCAAAAGCTTGTAGGTTAATAGAACGCAGGTTTCTGCAAAAACGAGGGCTAGATGGAGATGGAGAGGGGAAGAAGCGTGATAAAGAAAATGAGATGAGGTGATGGTCAGAGAGAGGAAAAAGAGAAATGGAGAAATCGGTGAGAGAAAAGTTTTTAGTGAAAACCAGGTCTAGGTAGTGGCCATCTTTGTGGGTGCTGGCTGCAGTCCACTGTTGAAGGCCAAAGAAGAGGTTAGAGAGAGAGAAAGTGGGAGGCCCAAGAAAGAGAGGGGTCATCAATGTGGCAGTTGAAGTCACCAAGGAGAAGAACAGGGGAGTTTGAGGAGAGAAAGAAAGAGAGCCAGGATTCAAAATGAGAGAGAAAGGCAGAAAGGGGATGAGTAGAGGTAGGTGGGCAATAGATGACCGCCATGTGAACTGAGAGAGGCGAGAAAATCTGGACTGTGTGAAGCTCAAAGGATGGAAAAGCAAGAGAGAGGGGAATTGGAAGGGTTCGGTAACGGCAGAGAGAGGAGAGCAGGAGCCCCACGCCTCCACCCCTGCCATCAGGGCGCGGAGTGTGGGAGAAGGAAAGGCCACCGTAGGAGAAGGCAGCTTCCAGAGCAGAGTCAGACTGAGTGAACCAGGTCTCAGTTATAGCAAAGAGAAGCAGGGAGTTGGAGAGAGAAGTCATGCACAGAGAGAAACTTGTTAGAGAGGGAGCGAGCATTCCAAAGCGCACAGGAGAAAGGGAGAGAGGAGGGAGGGTGGCAGGGGATGGGTATGAGGTTGGAGGGGTTAACACCAGAAGGAGTAGAAGTTGCATGTGGGAGGCGAGGACGAGAGCATGTAGAAATAAGACAGGGACCAGGATTGGGAGAGATATCCTCAGAAGCAAGGAGGAGAAGCATGGAAAGAAAGAGAATGTGTCAGGCTGATTTGTAGGGTGTGTTTTAGTGCAGGGGGTATAGCTGTGGGTTGTCAAAGGGCGCAGGTAAGAAATGAGTTCATGTGAACTGAGAAGTGGTGAAGAAAGGAGAGATGAAGATATATGAATAGAGTTAGAGACATAAGGAGGCTGGTGGAAGGAAGTGCATAATTTGAAAATAAGTGAGGTCACAGCAAATATAAAAAGTGAAGGTGGCATCACAGCAATAGTTAAGTGCTGAGATGTGCAGTCTGGGATGATATCCTCCTTTCCAGCGTAGATCAAATGCAGGAATCAGAAGCAGTAGGTGGTGTCCACTTTTCCACATCTTTTTGAACTTCCTTTTTAAACTTCATAACTACTTAAAAGCATTTCTGCTTAAGAGCATGGCTGCAGGCAGCACTGGCTGCTCTGAGTTTACTTATATACTTTTACAAAGTCACCTGGCTGGCCCAACCAACTTAATTAGCACATGTGAGGGACGTAAAAGCAAATGTTTTTTCTAAGATGGGTGTTGTCTTGCACAAGTGTGAAAGCTGAATTAAATTAAGACAGCAGGGGAGGATTTAGAGACAGACAAACAATTTGAGATATGTTTTTACCTATATAGAACTAAATAGACAGCAAGGGATGGTTGGAGGACAGACAGACAATTTGAGATATGTTTTTACCTAAATAGAACTAAATAGACAGCAGGGGAGGATATCAGGACAGACAGACAATTTGAGATATGTTTTTACCTGAGAAAAGAGAAGAGATGAGATGATCAGCAATTCAATAGTCCCAACTTCCTTTTTAAACTTCATAACTACTTTAAACATTTGTACTTAAAAGCATTTCTGCTTAAGAGCATGGCTGCAAGCCATATATATATATATATATATATATATACAGTGGCGGCCGGGCTGACTCTAATGCGGCCGCCACCGCAGTTTTAAAACAGCGCGGGCTGTCTCCGGCCGAAACCGGGCCGGTTTTCCCGCGCCTCGGGCGCTTTCAATAGTAAGCGCCATTAAACGGAGAGCAGACCCGCGGCTAGCCCGCTACGATCCCGCCCAGCTCCCGGCAAGCTTTAAACTGAGCTTAGCCGGGAGTATATTATATAATACATACACACACTGCCTTAAAATGAATTTCCATTGTCTTTTGCCGACCGTTCTTGCCAAATCTGGCATGATGGCAGTGCTGTCGGTGCCATCGTACCGACCCCCGCGGTTACAGAGGCCCCCTGCTCTTCCTCACAACAATTACACTGATTGCCGGGGGAGAGTGCGGGGCCTCTGTAACTCTTACCTTCTCCTTCGCCGTCTTTTCCTGCTGGTTACCTCACCATGGTGCCGCGTCATCAAATGGTGTTGCATTGCCGTGACAACGAGACCATAGGTGACGTCCTGTTGTCATGGCAATACGACACCATTTGACGTGGCAGCGCCATGCTGAGCGTCCCTGCAGGGAGAAAAAGAGAAGGTAAGAGGCCTCACACCACATGTCTACATTGAACCCCACAATATTACCAGCCGGCCATGGTTCTTGCATATGGATTATTCTACCGTTGCCTCTTTTATTTTATAATTGCGGTTATTGCCTTAGTGGACACTACCATGAGGTATTTATTTTGACTGCATGCATTAGAATATTGCTGTTACTATTATTGCACAGAAAATGCTTAAGTGCATGGACATGTGAAATTAGCATCTTTAGGAGTTATTAGGCCATGGCTTTTTGAGTGCAATGTGATTTCACTACAGCCTATTAATTGTGGGTCTCACAAAGATTCGGAGATGGGAAGACTATGGGAACTTACAATGCCTTTAGTTTGGACACAACACCAGGCTCCACAGACACAAATAGCCTTGTTGGCTGGTTAAGGCTCAACGGATGCTGAGCTAGCTAAGTACTTCAGGAATGCTTACTAGGCATGGATCCTCACATACAGTATGGCGTCTTAAGAGAAGTGGAGGAAACACGGCAACTAAAATATGACATTGCTTTTATGTTGGAGATCAGCATGATAGGTCAGCTAGAACCATAGCTCAGTGAATTGCACTTCCTGGGTCCCATTATTGTAGTTGTGTTGAATGCCCTAAGCCCAAGCACTTCAAAGGGACTTATCTCACAAAGTGCAGTGCAACTACCACACATTGGTAAATAAGGCTCTTGCTTAGAAGGTTATTGGCAACATCACAGTGTTAGAAAGTGTCACATATCACAAGGCACATAATAGGGGTGTGAAAGCTTTGCATCAGACACACACCACTATTATGTGCCTTGTGATATGTGACACATTGTAAGTGTACATTTTATATTAAGTTATACCTTTTATCTGGCTTGCACTATGTTTGCTTTCTCTTTCCATTAACGCCTTCATTACGTCCACATCGCATGAGATTTGGGATTGCCCCACACTCATCTGGGCCAAGATTGAAGAGGACCCGCCACCGCCCTCTGAGAAATTTGCCACAGTTTGGGATATGTTTAATGAATTCTGGAAGAATGTGAGTTCCCACTTCAAAGGTTCCCATATTAATACATCACCTTCACTTACAAGAACTTATTGCACTATGATGTGTCTTATCTTTTCTTCTATATATCACATGATACCTGCGCTCCCCTACCTTTGAAAATCGTTCTGTAAGGCCAACCTCCTGGACCGTTCCCCCTCTGGGTTTTGAGCAGCATTTTTGTAAGCACAATTGTTGTCACTATATTCACTTACTGTGAACATCACTATTTCTCTTTATTTTTTCCATTATCAGCACAGAATATCAATTGTACCATTGCACAGTAATTGTCGTATTTTTTGTTATTTTTAATATGTTCTTGTATAGCGCTGCTTGTTTTACGTAGCGCTTTTACAGAGACATTTTGCAGGCAAAGGTCCATGGAGCTTACAATCTATGTTTGTGGTGCCTGGGGCACAGGGAGATAAAAGTGACTTGCCCAAGGTCACAAGGACCCGACACAGGGAATTGAACCAGGTTCCCCTGCTTCAAACTCAGTGCCAGTCAGTGTCTTTACTCACTGAGTCACTCCTTCTCCCTATAGAAGCGCCCTTCGCGTTCCTTGTTGTTTGCATCTCAGGGTAGAAGGATCCGCGCTGGCTTGTATGAGGAGTGGTGCAAGAATAAAGAGGGTACCAGGAACTTTTAACTTGGTTTATTAAACAGAACTTGGGCATCACAAACAGAACTGTTTTTTGGCACTCTGGGACTCTAGAGTCAAGTTTCCTCTTGCTATGAGATTTGTAGTGCTCACTCAACCTCCCTGACAGCTTCTTTTTGCCTGCCCGGGACAGATCAGGGAATTACCCACTAAAACTCCTGGCAGACCCTTGTAGGACTTTCCTCTTGAAAACCTAAGATGGGGAACTACTCTCTACTGTAGAGTAGGTTTACTGGATCACTGTTCCATAAGGGCCCCCCTAAAACTGGGAACTTTGCCCTATCACTGAAAACAAATAAAGGGTTCTATAGGCTAGAAGAGCCCTGAGACCTCCCGGGTCCTCCTGGATGGTAAGGGGATCTGTAACAGGGACTTATTGTATTGTATGTCTTTATTTATATAGCGCCATTAATGTGCATAGCGCTTCACAGTAGTAATACACGTGACAATCATATAAATAACAGATAATATAAATAACAGAGCATGGGAATAAGTGCTTTAGACATAAAAGTAACATTAAGGAAGAGGAGTCCCTGCCCCGAGGAGCTTACGGTCTAACTTATCCCTGTTTAAATAAAGCTGCCTCTAATGGTCGGAGGAATCCAGCAGGGAGCTGGTTAATTGCAGCTAGTCAATTAACCAGTGTCCACCTGGCTAAATCAGACAGCTTGAAAAGCCTCCATCTGTGGACTGACAAAGAGACTCCTTCGCACAGCCACAACTGTGCTAACAGAGGAGAGAGTCTTGAGCACACAGGGGGGCTGTGTGCTGACAAGAGACTTCCTGAGAGCAGCAGGATGGCAACGCCTGCATCTGGAGAAACCGGAGACGCTGGACCAGCACAGTCAGATAAGACTTTCATATATATATATTGCTCCCTGATAAATTGTTATATGTTGTTGGGACTGGGAAATGGCCTATCCAGCCTGTCGGATAGTTAGGACCTGTACTGTTTATTTCGTCTCCAAAAGGGACTAGGCTTTGATTTTATGCTTTATGTTTTGGCTTAAAGGGACAGTACCCGACTACTTTATGCTGCTTGGTGTTATAAATAAACCCCCGCCGTGGGCTTGTTTAAGCACAAGATGTACGTGTATATGTTTCTTTGACCTCACCTACAGGTCATACCATCCAGGAAGACTATTTTTTCCCTGTGGCTCCAGAGGGAGAGCTGCATTCGCCAGAGGGAAGTTTGCATGAAGGTCAACGAGTCCAACACGAGCCCAACATTCTTCTTGGAGGAAGATTAATCCAATTCAGGGCTGCTTGGACTTGGTCAATAGAAGACAGGTGGGTATTTCAGATCCTTTCCAGCAGATACACCTGGAGTTGAAGAGATTTCCAAGAAAATATGTCCTCGTACAAAAGAAGCAACCAAGGGGAATGAGTATCATTCTGAAAGACTTAGTACAAGAAAAGGTAATAAGAAGGGTGCTTCAAGGTCAGAGGAAAATAAGAGTTTATTCCCAAAAATGTTGGTAATGACATAGGGATGATTCAGAGCAGTTCTAAACCTAAGAGAACTGAATGCCGACTTGCAAATAAGAAAGTTCAAAATGATCTCACTAAACACCATTATTCAGGAAGTAAAACTTTACGCTTGGATGAGATCGATAGATCTCAGACGCCTACTTGTACATTCCAGTAGCGACGAAACATCTAAAGTTTCTCAGATTCGTAGTAAATCAGGAATATTACAAATATACGTGTCTTCCATTTGACAGAGGACTCCGTCTGAGTTCATTAAAGGTGCAAGTATCTGCATTATCAGCACTACGAGAGAAATCTAGCAGCTGAGAGACGCATCATTCATTTCTTGCAAACAGTCAAAAGATTAAGACCACAAATCAGAAGTAGAGTTCCGTCATGGGACCTCTCTCTGGTTCTCTGACAGTACATCTTTTTGAACCTGTACATCAAACATCTATGAAAACTATTGACATGGAAGATAGCATTCCTCACAGCCACAACATCAGCAAGGAGAGTGGGAGAGTTGCAAGCTCTATCTTGCAAAGAACTGTTCCTTATCATTCACCAGGATAAGGCAGTCATGCAACCAGTTTACCATGTTTTGCCTAATGTCGTAGCTCAATTTCAATTAACCAAGACATTGTAATTCCCTCATTCTGCCCAAAACCGGGAAATAAGAGGAAGTATTGCATAATCTCGATGTGATTACGTGTTTGAAACCCCAGATGAACCAGGTGCAAAGTATCAGAAAGTCGGATAGGCTGTTTATCATGCCAGAAGGACCCAGCACTGGGCAAGCAACGTCCAAGGCAACAATATCCAGATGGATCATTTCATATATAAGGAAAGCATATTAACAAAAGGAGGAAATACACTTTTAAGTCTAAAGGCTCATTCAACAAGGCCACATCATGGGCGTTTAAGGCACAGGAATCACCGGCACAAATCTGCAAGGCAGCTGTATGGTCATTTAGCATATTTATGAAAAACTATAGGCTGGGATTTCAGGCCTTAGCTGACGCAAGCTTTGGTTGCAAAGTACGTCAGTCTGTTGTAACAAAATAAATATGAATTGAAACTGGTGTTATTTATTATTGCCCTCCCTTATTGTATTGCTTGAGTATATCCCTACAGTGCCACTGCCATGGGGAACAGGAAAACAGAAAATGTATCCAACTTACCGTAATTTTCTTTTCCTGGAACCATATGGCAGTGGGCACATAGTTATGCTCCCTATATTTAATATATATCAGTTCAATATTTTAGCTATTGGAGATACCAAAGACTACCTACAGGTAGGAGGAGGGGCCTTATATGGTACTACCTGCAGAACTCAATTTCCTGTCCTACTCAAGCTAAGGATAGACTCAACCCCTTCGGTGCCCACTGCCATATGGTTCCAAGAAAATAAAATGATGGTAAGTTGGATACATTTTCTATTTTCTCTACACTAATCAACACTCAGTGGTCTAACCCTCCACATTTTTTCTCCATGTTTAACTGTCTCCTCACACATTTTACAAATAGTCTCTCACCCTTCATGTCTCCTCAAACGTTTGTCGACTACTTCAAAGACAAGGTGGACTCTATTAGACACCTATGTGCCTTTATACTTATTCTCATGGGTCCCCCTTCATCTACTATACAGTAGGTGCTTTCTCAGAGGAGGAAATATCTTGGTTACTCTTCTCCTCTCCCTACTCTACACTCCAATTCCTTGGTGTTTGGAACAATGCACTCTCCTGGCTTTCTTTCTTTTTTCATCTTTCCTTTAGTGTAACTATTGCTAACTCCTCTGTTGATGTATCTGTTTGTATACTTCAAAGGCTCAGTTCTGGGACCACTCCTCTTTTCAATGTATACACTCTCCCACTGTGACCTTATTAATTTTTGGGGGATTCAAGTTTCTTCTACTATATGCAGATGACACACAACTGTATCCCTCCACACCGAACCTCACAACTTTAGTACTGTCCCAGGCCTCATGGCATTCTCACCCTGGATGGCTACAAGACGTTCCAAACTCAATATGTGAAAGAGTGAGCTGCTCGGAACAGCACCTAAATCATGCCCTACTGTGCCTTTTTCCATCACACTACATTCCATCCAAGCCCCTTGTTTAGGTGTCAAATTTGACTCATCTCTTTATTTCTCCCCACACCAAAATGCTATTGTAAAATCAAAATCAAAATCTTGCCTCTGTCTCCCTTCCAATATGAGCTTATCTCTATTTATCTACTACTAGAATGTTAATGCATACCCTCATTGACTGCTGACTGTACTGCTGTAACCTTCTCCTTGCCTAACAGCTTTTTAAATAAAAAAGGGCTGAAACTTGACTCCAGAGCAGATAGTAAAGATATCTCAGTAATTTTGTTGCACATTTGATTTTTTTTTATCTATAACCTGTTATACTGTATGCAGTTTTTAACATTTCAAAATTAAATTACAAAGAGTGTACAGAAGTGCTATGCCTACTCCTCCATCTCTTGTTATGGTTATATCTTCAACAAAACCCATACTGCTTTAATAAAGGCACCTAAGTCACTTGGAAGGGATTTATGTGTCAAGCATCCATGCTGTTCATTATGACATTAAAATGATTCCAGAGTCATTTGAATTGTGCATTTCTTAATGTCACTGTGTAAATGGTACTTTGCATGAATTATGCTCAGGTTGCATTAGCAACAGTACAATTGTATATTTGTATTTGTGTAGCTTCACCTATGTACTGTATGCAGCACTTTACAAAAGAGAATATATCACAGGAAAATATAATACATTAAATGCAACAAACTTGAAAACATATAATAGATTGTAAGCTTTGCAGGGCAGCTATTTCCTTTCCTATTTGTACTGTATGATTTTAAGTGTGTTGCATTTTTCTTGTATTCTATTCCTAACATGCCACTTGGATTGTAAGCTCTTCGGGGCAGGTATTTCCTTTCCTAAATGGTATGTTGGGAGAGTTACATAGGCAGCAGGTGAAAGAATAAGTGCTGCAGATGGTAGGGCTTGACCACAATGGTTGGTAGCTGCGACTCTAGCTGTGGGACAGTAGCCATGAGTCCAAGCTATTGAAATGCTTCAATCGGAAGATGTATTTTTTTAGGTTTGACTTAAAGGTGGGTGCTTGGTGTATACGAAGTGTAAAGGAGTTCAACAGGTACAGGGCAGAAAAGGAAAAGAGTTTAAGGCAAGAGAGCGCTGTGGAGGTGGAAGGAGTGAAGAAGAGATGGTTATGGGAGAGCGTAGGACACGAGCAGGGGCATAGCGAGAAATTAAAGCTGATGTGTAGGGAGGAGCAGAGGAGGGGTGAGAACCTTTAAGGTAAAAAGGAGAACTATTTAGGTGATAAAGAACTTGATGGGAGCCATGGTTGGGAGTTAAGGAGGAGATGAGCAGATGCTGTACTGGAAGAAAGGGATATGATTCTATTTGCAGAATTGCGGATAGATTACAAAGTGGAACTTTGGGAGCTCTGCTAGTAATAGTTACAATAACGAGAGGATAAGGGCATACAGGTGCGCCGACGAGTATTCTAAAACTTGCCTTGGAAAATCTGGGGCTATCACTAACAAGATCCAGGTACATGCTGGGTACATGCTGCAACATTTCAGTGACATTTCTGCAGAGACTAATGGCCCATCGGAGTAGCAGCGGGGGTCCCTGGCACTCCCATTCAGTTTGATGGGCCATTAGTCTGTCTGCAAAAATGGCACTGAAATGTTGCAGCATGTACCCAGCATGTACCCAGCATGTGCCTGGGTCTTGTTGGTGATTGCCCCAGATTTGTTTTAGAGTACTCGTCGGCACTACAGTACGTTAGAGTTTTAACAGTAGAGTGATAGAGGAAAGGGTGCACTTTGGTAATGTTACAGAGTTAGAAGCAACAAGTTTCTGCCACAGCATGCATGGGATGAGCGAAACTGTCAAAATCCGTTTCCTGGAACTCCGTGAATCATTTTATCACACATTTTTTAATTGAGATTTTCTTTTTGGGGTACATAACAAAGAAAGGCGGGGTAATAATAAAAATATTATCACATTGGAGATCCATGTTTGTAGGTAAACATCAACCAACACGAGCATACTTAGCAGGGGAGGGGCTAGACATGAGTTCATCCCCCCCCTCTCCTCCCAAACTCATCTACCTTTATTCATTCTATACTTGGGGAACACAACAGAACTGAATTAAATTAACCAAAACAAGATTACCTATAGGGCAAGCTCTATCTTGCAAAGAACTGTTCCTTATCATTCACCAGGATAAGGCAGTCATGCAACCAGTTTACCATGTTTTGCCTAATGTCGTAGCTCAATTTCAATTAACCAAGACATTGTAATTCCCTCATTCTGCCCAAAACCGGGAAATAAGAGGAAGTATTGCATAATCTCGATGTGATTACGTGTTTGAAACCCCAGATGAACCAGGTGCAAAGTATCAGAAAGTCGGATAGGCTGTTTATCATGCCAGAAGGACCCAGCACTGGGCAAGCAACGTCCAAGGCAACAATATCCAGATGGATCATTTCATATATAAGGAAAGCATATTAACAAAAGGAGGAAATACACTTTTAAGTCTAAAGGCTCATTCAACAAGGCCACATCATGGGCGTTTAAGGCACAGGAATCACCGGCACAAATCTGCAAGGCAGCTGTATGGTCATTTAGCATATTTATGAAAAACTATAGGCTGGGATTTCAGGCCTTAGCTGACGCAAGCTTTGGTTGCAAAGTACGTCAGTCTGTTGTAACAAAATAAATATGAATTGAAACTGGTGTTATTTATTATTGCCCTCCCTTATTGTATTGCTTGAGTATATCCCTACAGTGCCACTGCCATGGGGAACAGGAAAACAGAAAATGTATCCAACTTACCGTAATTTTCTTTTCCTGGAACCATATGGCAGTGGGCACATAGTTATGCTCCCTATATTTAATATATATCAGTTCAATATTTTAGCTATTGGAGATACCAAAGACTACCTACAGGTAGGAGGAGGGGCCTTATATGGTACTACCTGCAGAACTCAATTTCCTGTCCTACTCAAGCTAAGGATAGACTCAACCCCTTCGGTGCCCACTGCCATATGGTTCCAAGAAAATAAAATGATGGTAAGTTGGATACATTTTCTATTTTCTCTACACTAATCAACACTCAGTGGTCTAACCCTCCACATTTTTTCTCCATGTTTAACTGTCTCCTCACACATTTTACAAATAGTCTCTCACCCTTCATGTCTCCTCAAACGTTTGTCGACTACTTCAAAGACAAGGTGGACTCTATTAGACACCTATGTGCCTTTATACTTATTCTCATGGGTCCCCCTTCATCTACTATACAGTAGGTGCTTTCTCAGAGGAGGAAATATCTTGGTTACTCTTCTCCTCTCCCTACTCTACACTCCAATTCCTTGGTGTTTGGAACAATGCACTCTCCTGGCTTTCTTTCTTTTTTCATCTTTCCTTTAGTGTAACTATTGCTAACTCCTCTGTTGATGTATCTGTTTGTATACTTCAAAGGCTCAGTTCTGGGACCACTCCTCTTTTCAATGTATACACTCTCCCACTGTGACCTTATTAATTTTTGGGGGATTCAAGTTTCTTCTACTATATGCAGATGACACACAACTGTATCCCTCCACACCGAACCTCACAACTTTAGTACTGTCCCAGGCCTCATGGCATTCTCACCCTGGATGGCTACAAGACGTTCCAAACTCAATATGTGAAAGAGTGAGCTGCTCGGAACAGCACCTAAATCATGCCCTACTGTGCCTTTTTCCATCACACTACATTCCATCCAAGCCCCTTGTTTAGGTGTCAAATTTGACTCATCTCTTTATTTCTCCCCACACCAAAATGCTATTGTAAAATCAAAATCAAAATCTTGCCTCTGTCTCCCTTCCAATATGAGCTTATCTCTATTTATCTACTACTAGAATGTTAATGCATACCCTCATTGACTGCTGACTGTACTGCTGTAACCTTCTCCTTGCCTAACAGCTTTTTAAATAAAAAAGGGCTGAAACTTGACTCCAGAGCAGATAGTAAAGATATCTCAGTAATTTTGTTGCACATTTGATTTTTTTTTATCTATAACCTGTTATACTGTATGCAGTTTTTAACATTTCAAAATTAAATTACAAAGAGTGTACAGAAGTGCTATGCCTACTCCTCCATCTCTTGTTATGGTTATATCTTCAACAAAACCCATACTGCTTTAATAAAGGCACCTAAGTCACTTGGAAGGGATTTATGTGTCAAGCATCCATGCTGTTCATTATGACATTAAAATGATTCCAGAGTCATTTGAATTGTGCATTTCTTAATGTCACTGTGTAAATGGTACTTTGCATGAATTATGCTCAGGTTGCATTGGCAACAGTACAATTGTATATTTGTATTTGTGTAGCTTCACCTATGTACTGTATGCAGCACTTTACAAAAGAGAATATATCACAGGAAAATATAATACATTAAATGCAACAAACTTGAAAACATATAATAGATTGTAAGCTTTGCAGGGCAGCTATTTCCTTTCCTATTTGTACTGTATGATTTTAAGTGTGTTGCATTTTTCTTGTATTCTATTCCTAACATGCCACTTGGATTGTAAGCTCTTCGGGGCAGGTATTTCCTTTCCTAAATGGTATGTTGGGAGAGTTACATAGGCAGCAGGTGAAAGAATAAGTGCTGCAGATGGTAGGGCTTGACCACAATGGTTGGTAGCTGCGACTCTAGCTGTGGGACAGTAGCCATGAGTCCAAGCTATTGAAATGCTTCAATCGGAAGATGTATTTTTTTAGGTATGACTTAAAGGTGGGTGCTTGGTGTATACGAAGTGTAAAGGAGTTCAACAGGTACAGGGCAGAAAAGGAAAAGAGTTTAAGGCAAGAGAGCGCTGTGGAGGTGGAAGGAGTGAAGAAGAGATGGTTATGGGAGAGCGTAGGACACGAGCAGGGGCATAGCGAGAAATTAAAGCTGATGTGTAGGGAGGAGCAGAGGAGGGGTGAGAACCTTTAAGGTAAAAAGGAGAACTATTTAGGTGATAAAGAACTTGATGGGAGCCATGGTTGGGAGTTAAGGAGGAGATGAGCAGATGCTGTACTGGAAGAAAGGGATATGATTCTATTTGCAGAATTGCGGATAGATTACAAAGTGGAACTTTGGGAGCTCTGCTAGTAATAGTTACAATAACGAGAGGATAAGGGCATACAGGTGCGCCGACGAGTATTCTAAAACTTGCCTTGGAAAATCTGGGGCTATCACTAACAAGATCCAGGTACATGCTGGGTACATGCTGCAACATTTCAGTGACATTTCTGCAGAGACTAATGGCCCATCGGAGTAGCA
Organism: Ascaphus truei; assembly: GCF_040206685.1. Classification (NCBI taxonomy): domain Eukaryota; kingdom Metazoa; phylum Chordata; class Amphibia; order Anura; family Ascaphidae; genus Ascaphus; species Ascaphus truei. The sequence continues at coordinate 403,996,382 of NC_134486.1, forward strand.
GCGGGGGTCCCTGGCACTCCCATTCAGTTTGATGGGCCATTAGTCTGTCTGCAAAAATGGCACTGAAATGTTGCAGCATGTACCCAGCATGTACCCAGCATGTGCCTGGGTCTTGTTGGTGATTGCCCCAGATTTGTTTTAGAGTACTCGTCGGCACTACAGTACGTTAGAGTTTTAACAGTAGAGTGATAGAGGAAAGGGTGCACTTTGGTAATGTTACAGAGTTAGAAGCAACAAGTTTCTGCCACAGCATGCATGGGATGAGCGAAACTGTCAAAATCCGTTTCCTGGAACTCCGTGAATCATTTTATCACACATTTTTTAATTGAGATTTTCTTTTTGGGGTACATAACAAAGAAAGGCGGGGTAATAATAAAAATATTATCACATTGGAGATCCATGTTTGTAGGTAAACATCAACCAACACGAGCATACTTAGCAGGGGAGGGGCTAGACATGAGTTCATCCCCCCCCTCTCCTCCCAAACTCATCTACCTTTATTCATTCTATACTTGGGGAACACAACAGAACTGAATTAAAGTAACCAAAACAAGATTACCTAAAGGGGGGACCCTTCCCACACTTCCTAAAAGGATTCCCATACCAACTATATAGAGTTGATAATTAGCCTAAGGTACCCGTCTAATGACTGGAATACTGTCAGACCCAACAGGACTAGAACCCACAACCACTGCTTTTCTATAAAACAGCTCTAGCAGTGTGAGCTAAACCAGCTGATGTGTAGTAATTATTTTACAATAACTACAACTATACAAATTGCAGGAAGTGATTAGACATCCACAGACAAGCTGACCATCACATACAGTGCATAGACACGCACTCTATCCCTTCCTCCCCTAACACACCCTATTCCCCTCCCCATACTCCTTACGCTGTGGCACTTGCATCAAATGCCGATATGGGTTATCGCACCAGTTTTGGTGTTAACTCCCATTAATGTTAATGGAGTTAACACCGGAATGGTAAGGAACCCATATAGGAACTTAAAGGATGTGCCTCTTTGTGTCCTGCCAGCGGAACAAGGTATATTGCTCTGATCTCTATAAATCAGATTGTATATGTCTATGTCTCCGGTCATTGACTGGATCTGTCTGAGCGACCCAAACTGCACTCCGCGGGTAGGGCACAAGATGAGGAGGTTTGGCCAGAAGATAACAGGTTAATAACAGCCTGACATTGTCCGATGGCAGCGGGAAGCCATGGAGCAGGAAAGGGGCCCCCTGTATCAGAGGAGGCCCTAAGCGGCTGCTTAGTCCGCTGATATGACGAGTCACCAATGTGTATTGGCACAGTAAGGGTGGAGGGGAGATGAAGAAATATGGATAGAGGGAGGGGAGTTGTGAGGACAATGGAAAGACTAGAAAAGTTTACAAAGGAAAGCGGAAACGGCAAACTGAAAATAAGCAGTAGGGAGGGCATAATGTGTAGTATGGTTAGAGGAGAAATAAAGTGAATTAACAGATATTGCAGAACCTATAATTATGTTTTGGTTTTAAAGCTGCAGACAGAGCAATATCCTACATGTGTTTTTGTTTAAGAAATCTGTTCTGTACTATGAGAAAATACTTGCAGCATTTTTTTTTCAAAAAAAATTAAAAAAACAAAAAGAAATTTCATTGTGAATGACATTTATAATCTATTATAATGTAACAAGCATTTTTTGTTTCTATAGCAACCATTTACAAAGTCACATCCCCTTCCTCTTCTGAAACAGGCGATGGCACACCCCTTTTTGAGCCCTGCCCTCTTTTTAGCAGTGCAACCAATTGTATCTAGTGACGGCCTGGTCACATGATCTTCCCCACAGAACTCTGTATCTTTGGTCCTCGTCTGCTGTTCTGGGGACATTTTGTGAACCCCCGAGCCGAATCTTCGCCGATCGAGCGGCAACTTCACTAATTTATTATTATTGTGTGGATGATATTGATGCACATATAAAAGGGGAATTTAAAAAAAAAAAATTTAAATGGCAACTTGGACTGCTGCTTTAATGTTTTATGCAGACATTTTTGTCCCTGTATGTGTCAAGTAAAGTTAAAGTTCTGCACTGTTTTGAACTCATTCTGCTCAAGAAACCTCTATGAAATGTATTAACATTCAAAAATGTTTCCTGAATCTGTTACAGAGGCTAAATACAGTTAATGCCACTATTCCTATAACCAACCTTTTTGTCATCACTAGGGTTGGACCCCAGTAAGCAACACTATACCTAACACCCTATATCAATATATGCGTTGATGTACAGTATGTATTCAGTTGGGCTGATATCTTAGTTTGGACGACCGGGGTACTGGGATCCAGGTATACAGCTTTAATAATGCGCCTTGTTTTGACTATTAGAGGCGGGCCCTAACGGTAAATATCTTTCCTACAGAACCACACCAGTCTTGGGTAATAGAATGTTGTTACCATGGTTTCAGTAATTTGTAGAGGAGATTTATATATGGTATACCTGCCCCTTGTCTGGGATTCCTCCGCCCTCCCCCCCCCCCCCCGCAACCATCACGGCTCCTCCCCCTGTTTTGGTTATTAGCAGAGGTGAGCCGACTCACATCGAGACACTGACCGCTGTGTATATAGGGGGATTTTGGGATATGAATTTAAGCATCTGAGCGTATCCACGTTTGTATAGATTCATATACATCTCTACATATACAGTATATGGTGCAGAAACTGGTATTACATCAATGTAAAATATCACTGGATTTATCCATCATGACCATTAGATAAGCTGCATGGCAGATGCACCGCAGTACGCGCATATGACAATAGTGCATTTATTTCTGCACTACTGCACTAATTCCGCTTCAGCTAGTATTGTATACTATATACACTCCTCCGACTAGCCAGATAGCCACCTCCCGACCAGAGATTTTAGTTTCTTTTTTTACCGTCGCTTTCACTGTACAGTATATAAGAATCACCTTTGTTCCTGTAGACTTATATTTTGATGTAATACATTTTGTATTTTACGGCTTTAGATACCATATGACTATGGTTTCCACAATTAGTTATCCACCTCCATATTTGAAGGCCCATTAAGGCATATTAGTATTTTATCTGGTAGTGTTAGGACTTGCGAACAGGGTCTGCCTTGTCGTGGCTCGCAAGCTTGCAATGCTTTGGCCAAAGGGTTAAACTAAATTACCCTTTTTCAAGAGAATATATAAGTATTTTACTGCGTATTTTTGTCATGTTGGATGTAGCATTGGGCTTCTCTGCCATTAAGGGAATATTTGCATCCCATGGCTGACATTAGTCTATTATCTTTATACTCCAATGAGTGCAGTAAATTAGGGACCTTTTGACCCCCTTGCTGGGAATCGATTTTACCAATATAATGTCCTATTGGCGCCGGATTTGGCAGCCGTTTTGTATTCCTTAGCAGGAGATTTAACCCTGGTAACTTCACTGGGTTCCCCAAGGCTCCACCCAGTTCCCACTGACCGTACCAACCTATTGCACATACTGTGCAGATCCATTGTTTTGTTTATTGATATGTTTAGTGGTGTTGCATTCATTTCTTCTTTCTCCCAGTCTTTCACTTGGATCGCAAGCTCTTCTGATTAGAGATTCCCTTCTCTGCTTGTATTTATATCTGGTGTCATCTGCGTATTGTATCTGTATTGTATGTATTGTATGTATTTTACATTGTAGAGTTGCACTGTAATGTGCTGGGTTCCCAGTCAGCGAGATCTGTAATAATAAACAAATGCACTGTAAAAACATGAAATAGCTTTTTTTGTTTTTTTAAACAACCAAAGAGTTATATACCGTATTAAGGTTCTGTTGTAGACCAATAGTAATAAATGTACTTTGGTATAAACACTTATTTTTTCCATTTGATTTGTTGTGTGTATAAAACGAATGTATCTCCTTCTCTTTTGTTTCAAATTGTTCTTGCTCACATGAAATAATGTTTGCACGTGGGTATCCTTTTCTAAAGGACATCTCTGTTACTGATGCTCTACTAGCGTTCCTCACCTCCAATGAAAATGAATATTCACACCAAATCGCGAGCCCTCCCAGGATTTGTCTGCAGCAAGGAAACCCAAGTAAAATTTGAAGAAGTACAGTATGTGGCACTTGCTAAAGTTACACACACACCCCTCTCTCTCTCTCCTCCTCCCCTAAAAGATTTTTTTTTTTTTTGGTTTACAGCAGGTTGTGCGTGTGTCGCATGCGGACGTTCCCCGACAGAGAAACAGATCTCTTATCAGATTTCTTCACAACGAATGGCTTGTGATACTCCACAATGGCTTATTAAAAATGATACGTGACCAATTTGAAACATCCGAAACCATAAGGTGTATTTGGCACAGGAAGGTGTTTGTCCATGCAAGATTCGGCTACGGATCCACATTTTGCTGTCGTCATCTCCCCTTCCCCCCCCCCCCTTTTTTTTATTCTTCTGTTTTTTTTGTTTTAATATATGAACTGATCCGCAAAGGGCATCTTTGGGAAACAAGGACTCCGACAGACTGGCACGGGCTGGAGCATCGCCAAGACTGCTTGGGATTCGGGAAGGTTGCCATGCTGGGAACGAGAAAGAGAGAGCAGAGGGAACGGGGAGGAAGGGAAGAAAAAAAAAAGAGAAGGCAAGACTTGGCACAGCTCAGTCAAATCAGTTTCTTTTGTCTGATTTCTCGGCTTGAGCTTCAGGAAAGAAAACCATTCTGGGCTAAAAGGAAAACTAAGAACTTTTTTGGGTGGTTGTCAAACTTGGAAGGCTTTTTACAGTAAGTCTCATGGGCTTTTCCAAATCTATGTCCAATGCAGTGACGCCCGGGTTACCAAAGTGACAAACAAAACAACAACAAAAATGAATGCACTTTCTAAATGACATTGTGCCATCTGCTGTGTGCCCACAAATAAATATATATTTATTTTTTGGGGGGAGACTGGTTGAGTGCATTACCAGAGAAGCATATGTCCCTTTGATGGGCTGGATGGGCACACTGTAGAGCAAAGTAAATTTGCTTATTTTGCTTTTACAAAAAAAAAGAAGAGGAAATTGTTTTCCGGTCTTTAAAACCGGCGCTGTGCAGATCTGATCCGGAATGGAAAAGTCCAGCTTGTTTTTGCCTTTACTAAGAGGTAACTGTAAAGCAGCAAACGTCTGATTGCACCTGACCCAGAAAGAAGTTCTAGTAGAGGCAAAGTAGCTGTGCTTTCTCTGTGGCCGGGTCTCTATGTGCTCTAGAAGCAACAGTTTGTTCTTCTTGTTCTTCTTGTTGCATGCTGGCTAATAACTACTGCACCTCACCCTGCAATTAGTGACACCAATGAAGACCCACAGGGCGAGCAGACACCCTAACCGCGCATGACGGGTAAATGAGAAATGTGAGCATTGTCTTTAATTTTGTTATCTGTGTGTTCATATGTGTCTAATACCAGCTTGTTTATCTCAATGTAATTGCCATTGTGATAGATGCTGGAGATGTGGTGGGATGTTGAGAGAGCAGTCAGTCTAGGTAGGATGTGGTTCTTATGGGAAAACATGCCCATGCAGATAATTTACACAGGCATGTATCAATGGGAGTTGTGTAGGGGAATGTGTGTGTGTGTGTGTGTATTAGTGTGAGAACACGCATACTGTACAAACTGTAATTTTATTCTAAAGTGTTGTTGATTTTAGTGATACCTCCGCACCAAGGTTTTTATATGTTTTACAGGCTATGGTCTCCTTCTTTGTATTTTCTTTATAACATACAGTTACTTTCCATCGTGAATCGTGTGCATTGGGGCCTTATCTAGTTGCAAACCATTGTTTTAACCTTGATGATTATCAGTACTATATTTTATATGCATAGATACCTTACTGTCAAACGAAGAATTATTTTTCCTTCATTTTTTTGGGTGGTAGTTTTATTTTATTAGTAGCCATACTGGTTCAGAGGAAAGAAAAAAAGAAACCTGTATGTTATTGCAGATTTGAATAATTATGTAGAACCCTACAGTATATACACACATACTTGTACAGTATACTACATGAGCATTTGAACCCCGCAAGGAATCACTTCTAAACAATATGCAGCATACATCATTAAATATATCAAGGATTCGGTTCTTTGATAGACATTTTCTTATTCCCTATTTATTAACATATATTCTGCTTCTGTGTTCATTTTTTCCTGTTTTCACAATGCGTGAATACATTAACGTGTTGTACTTGATCCATTTATACGTGGCAGAAAAAGAGATGCAGGCAAAATATCTGCTTTATGAATGACAAACATCAACATCACTTTTCCCCCGTGATGTGTGGGAGATTGGCAATATTTAGTATTAGTTGCGACACCTTCAATTTGCCAGAAAGAGCATTTTGTTTAATTGTTTGTAGAAAGGTAATTCATGATTCATTGTTAATTACAGAGGTGTAATTAAAAAATCTCTCACCTGGCACAGTCTGCGGAAGGAAATTTGGAATTGAAGGCATGATATCCTATATCGGGTTCTTGGATGCAAAACATGTCATTTATGTCGCTGATGGTCTGATTTAAAAAAAAAAATGCCATGTACTGTTATCGGGGTGACAAATTGTTTCTTTACATGCTCTACTGTCGTCCTTGTGATGACTAGCAAACCCGTGTACTTTCTATTCAGGAACAGGCTGCTGAGGCTACAAGACAATTTGAGTGGGATTTCACATTTCCCTGGGGTTCATCTAAACCCCCAAAAACAGGGGTGGCCAACTCCAGACGTCAAAGGCCACCAACAGGTCAGGTTGTACGGACATCCCTGCTTCAGCACAGGTGGTTCAATCAGTGGCTCAGTCATTAAGGACTGGAGTTGGCCATTCCTGCCCAAAAACAAATACGTTTGAAAAACAAAACAAAAAGACATTGGAAGCTTACTGTACGTGGAAGTAAAACGGTTACCTCGTTGTTGGCTATTGTTTCATCATGGAGATGCAAAAATGTTCTGTTTGTACATTTGGTGTACGGTTATTACATAATCCGCGGCAGGATTGATTATCGTCTGAATCACGCTCGGGGCGGATTTCCCATAAGGCTGACAAGAATATAGCATAGCGCGGCAATTTTTGGGGAACGCAATTTGTGTGTGTGTGCGAATCTTACCTTTTCTAGAGCGGGCCCCCTCCTGTAGCGTCGATGTTGAGTTGCCATGACAACACGCGTCACGTGTATCTCTCCCCCCCCCGAGCCTACAGGCGGCAAAAAGTTAAGTCCGCCTCTGGTCACACTTGGTTACTTTTCACAGAGTGACTAGACGTTTGGGCATAGTATTCGTGGTGACAATTTTATATTTAGGTTTATTCAGAGGAAATTCAAGAGCATTAGCAAAAAAAAGAAGTTTAAAAAAAAATAAAAAAACAGGTAGGGGGAGAAACTTGTGTAAGTAATATGTTTCCCTGTGTCCCACTGTCCCCCAATTATGAGATCACAATGACCATTAATAACTAATAACACTCTAATACAGTCACTGGTGCCTTTTAATTAATTGTTACTGGTTTTCCATTCTCCTGCCTAGTTAATGATCTGTACATGACTCTCCTGAATATTTTTTTTTTCAAACCTTATGGGACTGGCAGTTGTGTGTAAACACAGTCCTACTGTCTGCACTGGTTAGGTGGTCACAACTTCCCACTTGCCATGGCCATTTTTTCATTTGTCTGCCATCTGACTTTTATAGTCCAAACAGACTCGGATGATAAAAACGATTTATTGTTGTAAATAATTCAAATATCAGAAATATGAAACCTGCCTCAAAAAGTTTCCCGTCCCCTCGTCCTGTTCCACTATTTCGGAAGATATTCATGTTTTAATTTTGGTCATCTTAGTTAATAAATATGACTCCTGCAATTTCCTTACTAGCGAGCAAATCAATAGTGATGATGCCACCCACACACCAGATGCCAATGTCTACACACGGTTAGTGACCAGCGCTATACAGCAGCAGTTCTCAAATTGAGGTCCCTGGACCATCAGTGGTCCCCAAAGACTGCAGTAGTGGTCCCAGAGGCATTTGAAAACTAACTTCTCTCCTGTTGACTGAGTTTATTACAGCTTTACGGCCAGGCTGGTTTTGATACAGATGTCACCCGATGACATTTCTCTGGAGGTTCCAGGAAACAAGCGATTGCCCGCAGCAGCATTCCCCATGGCCATGATTTGTCGCGTTCCTTCTTTCCCAGCACACACCGGCCTTTAAAATACATTTCTTGGTCTACATCTGTTTGTGAGTACAGTATGGTTTCAAAATATATTTTACTAGTACATATATATTTACCTTGAGAAAGGTCCCACTCGTGGACCGAAACGTCGGTTCTGTGTCTATTCATGCAATACACTTGTTTGATCAATTCTGGAGTGCTGCCTGCTGATTTCGTTCTCTAACGGTATCGTATTGCTTATATTCCATTATAGGATATGCACCCAGACCAGTGACTTTTATTACGGAGTGCCATTGGTTCCTTTCTATGATATATATATATATATATATATATATATATATATAACAAGAGAAAAAATATTAGCGCCAACCTACTGTATCACTATATAATATCTCTATAAAAATATAAGGTGATTGTAAAAATAAAAGTAATAATAATACAGATAAGAATAAAAAACCTATGCTAAGCACAGTGGATAGAATAAAAATTAATGTATTAAACTAATAAAATGCATAAAAAATACATAAAAAAGAAAATGTCCAGAAAAATATATATAAAAAATATATACAAATCCCAAGATAATCCAATTGTTATCCAAAAGAGTCTCTGCAGCCCGAATGAAGGGAACACCACTTCCTTGAGGATATCTACAAAAACACAGAAAAAACAGGCGCACTCATAGCGTAAAATTGTATAACAATAAATTTATGGAATAAGGGATAAAAATACACACTCACAAACAGAGCTGAATAAAATGCATTTTTGAGTACAACTCAGCCCGTTCAGACGCAGGAACCCAAGGAGAAGGACTTCGGTGTGATGTCCGCGGTGTGTCTTGCCACAATAGCCCCTCTATGTCCCAGCAGGGACCGAAAGCCACGAGGCACGCCGCCTTCCCCTTGCTCCGGCCCTACACAGAGCATACACTGAATCAAATCTCGCGTGAGCTCGATGACGTCAGCGAGGTTTCAGCCGGAGAGAGTTCACAGTGTAAACAGGAACTTGAATGTCTGAATGGCTGGTAGCAAAATGCTAGCAACGCAGCAAAAGTGCAATATATGCAGATGAGTGTCAGTATAAAATATACAAACTGGACAGTATTCTCCACAGCAATCTCAATCTTGATCGATCGCTTGCTCAGGTAATTTCACTCAGTTCTTGCACAGCATTGTGGGCAATGTAGTCTAGCAATATTATGTGACTGGGCAGTTACTGGATACAATTGGTGCACTGCTGGAGAGAGGGTGGGGGGCTCAAGAGCCCAAGCCTATCAGAAGGGGAATGGGGTGTCACTTTGGAAATGCTTTCTACATTAAAACATTAAAAATGTCTTTAAAACATTTTTTTTTAAATGCTACAAGTAATTTTCTCATAGTACAGGACTGATTTATTAAAAAAAAAAAACCACGTAGGATATTTCTTGAACTGCTGCTTTAAACATACAGATTTAGTGCCTATGTTATTCAGACTCAAGACTGACTTATATGTACTCTTATGATAGCTACACAATAAACAGTCTCTGGCAGACTGTTCCCCTAAACTATGAGTGGGGTTTTGTTTCTTCCTCGGTAACCACTCTCTTTTTATTAATATAAAGTCTGACCGCAGCATCTACACTGTGGAACATGAACAAAATAGGTAAAGGTCATTGTGCGGATTTGCTGAATAATAGCACGGAGTGTGGGCTGTTGGGACCATTCAGTAAATGTTCATGCATAGTTTCTGCACTCTTTGCATTGTTCAGTAATGGTAAAATTGTCTTGTCAAAGACGTAAAAGAGGAGATAACCAATGAGCCCTTTGTATAGTTATGGTGTGCTTCTGTAAGTGTTTACTCTGTTTACCTTGCTGTTTGCCACCAAGAGCCTCCAGAATTGCCTACCTTTCTCCGAACAGGCCAGGCCTATTTTCCTAAATGGAGAACTCTTGCCTGCATTTGGGAATTAAGAACACATGACCGACCCTTAATCCGAGGCTCTGCGAGGCTGCCCTGGGGAACAAGAGACGTTACTCCGGCAATGGATCAATCTTGTACCCCACTAAAGAGCGTAGTTACAGCAGCAGGAAAATGGATGGAGAGGATTGAACACACACATTGCTGTACAGAAAGAAGATACTTTGAGGTTGTTTGACAACACAATTGTGATTTTTGTTTTGCGCTCAGCAGTGTTGAACTCAGATGGGAAAACAACTTGTTACTTCCAAACAGAACTACACTTTAATGGATAGAATCAATGGTGCTGTATTTCAGTGGTGGTGTGTATAGACCTGTGTCCAGTAGCGTAGCTAGACATGCGCAGGGCCCCATTATAAGTGAACGTAGAGAAGTTGGTTACAGGGTCATTTGATTGATAATGTAGCAATAATGGGGCCTGACACATCGGCTTACATCACAAGGAAGTCATCCTCTTTGTTCAGTAGTGATTAGCTTTAGATACAAGCAAAAGCTGCATAGAGCGCATACGTAAGTCGCCTACCCTTGTGACTTTTCCTACACATCAGGGGTAGGCAACTCCCGTCCTGGAGCGACCAACAGGTCAGTTTTTTAGGCTATCCCTGCTTCAGCTCAAGGGGCTTAATTCAGTGGCTCAATCGAAGACTGCGCCACCTGTGCTTAAGCAGAGATCCTGAAAACCTGACCAGTTGGTGGAACTGAAGGAGTGGAGCTGCCCACCCCTGTTATACATCATGAGGGCCCTGTATAGTTGTTTAGTACTCGTGAGCTGATTCTCCCAGCTTCCCAAAACAGATGCTGAATATCTTATTTTATCCCCTAACTTAATCCCCATGAAAATATGCACAATTGTAGGTCTGTCATGTAGAGTAACACTATATAAGACGCACGATGTAGATAATCAACTGATGTTATCTAAATGGATGTCACTGTATTAGGTCAACAAGTACCAGATACACTGCGGGAGGATCATGTTCATTAATTGTGAAATAGGAGTTTTTCCTTCGTAGTTCGTAAATGTGTTAAACTGCTGTACAGGCATACCCCGCATTAACATACGCAATGGGACCGGAGCATGTATGTAAAGCGAAAATGTACTTAAAGTGAAGCACTACCTTTTTTCCACTTATCGATGCATGTACTGTACTGCAATCGTTATATACGTGCATAACTGATGTAAATAACGCATCTGTAACAGGCTCTATAGTGTCCTCGCTTGCGCACAGCTTGGGTACAGGTAGGGAGCCGGTATTGCTGTTCAGGACGTGCTGACAGGCGCATGCGTGAGCTGCCGTTTGCCTATTGGGCGACATGTACTTACTCGCGAGTGTACTTAAAGTGAGTGTCCTTAAAGTGGGGTATGCCTGTAATTTAATCTGAAACACTAATATTACTATAAAGCTTCAGTTCAAAGTGTGTGTTCAAAATGTCCTCATGCGGAAAAGTGCGCTCGAAGATGAACGCCGCGGTCTGATTGCATAATCGATAACGCGCTGATCCAGCTGCTCCCACTCCTGAACGATGCATTATTTTACGAATTAGTTTTTTCAGTCCACCTGGCGACCGTCCTTTATCAGGAAACATTGTGTAAGAGTTTTGGACCCTAATTTTTGCTGTGTCTCAGGCACTTTATAACGCGCTTATCTTCTTCACTAAACGGCATTTTGTAAGTACGCACTTGATGAGGTCACCAATTCCAAATAATATTTATTAGATTATCAAATAGTTCTTAAATGTAATAATCTACTGTGACAGACCAATACATTCTCAAATCTCCATAACCATTTAGTGATTTTGCTGCAAGATATGCCCAAAAATAGAAGGTTCCAGTGTATACAGTACGCGTTTCTAGCAGATCCTGGTTTTTTTTTCTCCCCCTCTTATTTATTTTATTTTTGTACTGTTCCTTTTCACCACTTCTTAGTGATGCTTCTGTTGATGCTCACGTGAACCCTTCTCTCTCGGATATCCGTACTTTCAAATGCCATCGATGGTTGTTGTGATTTAATAGATACGGTTTAACGCTTGAATGGCAGGTGTTACTAACTCTGGGTTTTCATGAGGACCATGACCGAGCTTACGAAGGTTTGGATAGATTTGCCTTGTATAATATAGTCTACGACTAACATGTAACAGGAGCAAAAGGTAAAAAACAGCACCATCCAATGCAAGGAAATAAAGATCCAGCGGGGGCTACCCTCCTAAAGCAGACTTTATTGGACATACAAAAAAATGAACCCATAAAGACGTGGGGGAAAAACACTAAACGTTTCACGCCTGTGGCGCTTCACCATGGTGAGTGTAGCCCCTTCTGGATCCTTATTTCCTTGCATTGGATGATGCTCCGTTTTTTACCTTTTCGTTCCTGTTACTTCTATCCAGCGGATGCAAGTCCCAGGACCTCCTCCAGGTTTCAACAGGACTCTGAAGTGAGTTACAGTATTCTGTTTCTACTTAGTATCCATGTGAAACCCAGTGATTCAGTGTGGCGCTAAAACACAGTGATAGTGATATTTAAATAATATTAAAATAATATTAAATAATATATTGTGTAACTGAAAGAAACTCTCAACCTTCCAGGGAATATACACTGATTCCCTCACAAAACGTTTGAATCCAGGACAGGAAGGGAGCAGGATCGTCAGGAACACCCAGAAAAAAACATACAATAACAAATCATAGTGTAGTACTTAAGGACAATTATGGGTCAGATTTCAGGAAAAACTTGGCTCTTACGGATCGCCTACTTACAAGAAGCAGGATAAAAAACAGCGTTTTTGTATGTAAAGTTGAATAATATATTCCTCCGCCTAAGATAGCAGCATACAGCAGTCACTGATGGTTGTAAACTGGATAGTGTAATCGCCGGGGCTTTCGCTCTCACAGAACAGCAACCGCATTCATACAGAGAAAGAGGGAAACATAGTGTGTACCAGGTAACACTAAAAATTTATAAAAGAAGCATAGAAATGTGTACTCACAATGCAACGTGTGAGCACATTCACATAAAGGTTTCTTTGAATATCAGGCAGCTACACGAACGGCTTGGCAGTTGGAAATGTCCTCCAATCCACTCAGAAATCCCCTCCTCGAGGGTGCCCCCTCGTCCGGATAGATGGCGTCAATCTTGCTCCTGAGGAAGCTGCGGATGCAGTGAAACGCGTTGAGCCAAGCTAAGGAAGGAGACAGAGTACAGCTGCATCATAACCTGATGGTCTGATAGCCTGCTCCAACCCCAGAGGCACTGCTGCTGCGGCTCGGCGAGTCTTCCATACCCCCTGATCTTCCCGTCCTCACCGGAAGGCGTCACTCCGAGGCCAGGAAGTGACGTCAGACGCCATCTATCCGGACGAGGGGGCACCCTCGAGGAGGGGATTTCTGAGTGGATTGGAGGACATTTCCAACTGCCAAGCCGTTCGTGTAGCTGCCTGATATTCAAAGAAACCTTTATGTGAATGTGCTCACACGTTGCATTGTGAGTACACATTTCTATGCTTCTTTTATAAATTTTTAGTGTTACCTGGTACACACTATGTTTCCCTCTTTCTCTGTATGAATGCGGTTGCTGTTCTGTGAGAGCGAAAGCCCCGGCGATTACACTATCCAGTTTACAACCATCAGTGACTGCTGTATGCTGCTATCTTAGGCGGAGGAATATATTATTCAACTTTACATACAAAAACGCTGTTTTTTATCCTGCTTCTTGTAAGTAGGCGATCCGTAAGAGCCAAGTTTTTCCTGAAATCTGACCCATAATTGTCCTTAAGTACTACACTATGATTTGTTATTGTATGTTTTTTTCTGGGTGTTCCTGACGATCCTGCTCCCTTCCTGTCCTGGATTCTACTTAGTATCCAGCATCATGCTATACTGTGCGTCAGTTAGATTTATATAGGTGTCAGCAAGGCTATATGTGTTCAACCCACGGGAGACACTAGGCACCATTCTCCAAGCAATATTGGATTAGATTTATATATTTAACTGAAAGGAGGCTTTTTACTCATGTAGCACTCCCCCCCTCCCCCCCTCCCTCTCTGGACTGGTCTGTATTGTAGTGTAGACAAGAACAAGCTTTTGGTGTCATCTTGGGTTAGGTATCAGTTGTTCTTTGCCTCCAGCTTCATTAGGCTCTAGGAATCGCCTCTGAAGCACATCTCATACACCCAGGGCCACTGACTCAAATCCAGACAGGTGTAAAAAGTAACAAAGGATTCTTTATTGTGGCCATCACTGTAGATCTTTCACAGCGATGCATAGGTCTCAGAGGAACCCAGGCCTCTGGATGGTGCTTTAAGATCTTGGATGGCCAGTCAGCCATGAGGGCTGACTGGCCTCTCTTACTCCCATCGAGGAGGAGAGGCACTCACTCCCACTCCTTAGAAAGGAGGGGAACAGACTGACTAAATGTAGAACTGCCTCTCTGATGAACCAGAAGGAGAGGGCTCAGGGTCTATACCTATACCTGATAACCTAAACACAGTCCAAGAGCCACACTTCTGTCACTCAGAGAGCAGCATGAGAGGGGTCAAAAGCCCACAGGATGGCCTGTCACAGCTTAGACTGCTAAGGACTTATGTGACAGGGGGAAGAGAGAGGCAGAATAGACTAACCATGTTACACTCGGAAGAAAAACAAGATTAGTATTTGCCTATGGGACATTTGTTTGTTTGAGCACCGGTTTCACACTATCTTACACCTAACTTGTAGAATACGTTCACCCCAGTAATTCTACGTATTGTAAATACTTGACCTTTTCATTTGACACTCGTTGCATTTCTAAACAAGTGTTCTGTATCCCAGTATCATAAGAAACATTATTAATGATATCCTTATGTCCACTAAAGGGTGTAATTTACGTAACCCTTGCATAAGCATAGCCATTGGATTCAATACATCTCCTTTCTTTCAGTAAGTAGAAATGCAGTAAATTGCTTACTTTGTTACTTTGCTATCCAACATATTCTTCTGGTCATTATATTATATGACCAATATTTACTGCTGATGTGCTTGCAGCAGTTTAAGCTGCATTTAAAAAACTAAAAAATAAATAATTCCCATTCAATATGTGAATCAATACAATCTGCACACTGACAAGTGATTACCTAAGTTGCCGATCGATCCATTCTCCTGTGATCGTTCGGCCAAGATTCAGCTCGGGGTTCACTAAATGGCTGTCAGTGCAGCAGAAGAGGACCAAAGATGTAAAGTTCTGTGGGGAAGATCATGTGACCAGGCCGTCACTAGCTACAATTGGTGCACTGCTAGAGAGAGGGCAGGGTTCAAAAAGGGGTGTGCCAGAGCCTGTTTCAGAAGAGGAAGGGGATGTGACTATGTAAATGGTTGCTATAGAAACAAAAAAACACTTGTTACATTATAATACATTAAAAATTTAATTCCGAGTTGTTAAAAAAAATGCTTGAAGTATTTTCTCATAGTACAGAACTGATTTGTTTAATAAAAAACACGTAGGGTATTGCTTGGTCTGCAGAACATGTCGGATTATTTTAATACAGTAGGTTATGAAGCATGGGGGGAGGAAGGGGGGGAGGGGTCTCCGGAGCTGAACTTTGTTCATTTCATCTCTGGGGACCCCATGCACCCCGAGATATTTACCTCCTTAGTGGATGCCGGTAGTAGCTCATGAGGTATAAAAGATCCTGGTCACATTGGCCAATAGGAGGCCACAAGGGATGACATCATGGCTTCCTATTGGCCCATTTCAAAACTCAGGAAAGCAGGGGGTCTCTGGAGCTGAAATGAATGCAGTTAAGCTCTGGAGACCCCCAACTTGAAACCTATTTTTTTTTTTTTAAAAGCCGGATTGCTTTAGAGCAGCAATCCTTGCTGCTCGTTTTAAGGGGGGGTTCTTATCTTAGTGGTTCTGGGGGGGGGGACTGCAGATTTCAACTGGGCTGCTTCCATTTCCAGAGAGCCCCCAGCTGCTTATAAATTAACCCCTGAATCTTGGGATGGCAGTCGCAAAAAAGCTACATATGTGGCCACTGGAGCCACCAATAGAAAGCCGCAATGTCATCTTTCAATAGAAGGCGTCTCTCGGTTTTCTCCTGGCGACCCCAGCAGCCATAACTGTTGTTTTGTGCAAGAAACTACAGAACAACTAAATGCAAGTTGTAGAGGCAACCAGAGGGTCCCCAGAGCTGGGAACAGCGCGGCTGAGTTCAGCGAGACCCCACAGATCTGGTAAGGTAATAATAATAATAATAATGAAAAAAATAAAAAAAATGAGGGAAATTGCTGCTGCCGTTTTTTAAATAAATTTTTTTTCCCCCATTCAATATATGCATCAATACAACCTGCACACTGACAAGTGATTAGCTAAGCTGCAGATCTATCCGTTCTCCTGTAATCAATCGCTTGCTCAGGGTTATTTCATTCAGTTCTTGCACAGCATTGTGGGCAATGTAGTTCCTGGAATATGATTGACTGGGCAGTTACTAGATACAATTGGTTCACTGCTAGAGAGAGGGCGGGGCTCGAGCCAGAGCCAATCAGAAGGGGAAGGGGCTGTCAGTTTGGAAATGCTTTCTACATTAGAAACATAAAAAATGTCTGGGCTGAAGACCTCAATCTTGATATAGACAGAGATGAATGGGAGGATATTTGGGAAGCAGCAGCCAAAACTTCTATTTGCACTACTACTAAGGAAAATATATATAAGATTCTATTTCAATGGTACTTAATCCCGAGTAGGCTGAGCCGGATCTTCCCTGGCCTGTCTGACCTCTGTTGGAGGGGGTGCGGCCAGAGAGGAGATCTGGTGCATATATGGTGGACATGCCCAAAGATCCAGACTTTCTGGAATATGATATGCTCATTGGTTGAGGAGACGGTAGGAGTTGAGGTCCGGATGGACCCGCTGATATGCCTACTCGCGAAACCCATCGAAGATATCTCTGTCCCTCTTAAAAAACTGGCCTCGTTCATCCTGACTGCGGCTCGCTGCTCAATAGCAGCTAATTGGAAAAAGATTAAACCCCCTTCTAAGCAAATGGTCCTTCGCAAGGTAAGCGAGGTCAAGCTTATGGAATACCTATCGGCGCTCCTGAAACAGAATATAGTACAATATGAGAAAGTTTGGGCACAGTGGCCTTATAATTAAAGAGATTAAAAATGAGATATAGATGCTTCACTTGGACTCTGCATTAGACCACTAACCCCTCTAAGGGGGAGTTCATGTCTACTCAGGGTCTTTTGACAAGGTGGAGGGGAGGACAACTACACCCCTTCCCTTAGCTCTCCCCGTTCCTATCCCCTCTCTCCCCCCTTCTTCTGTTCTTCTCTCTTCTCCCCCTCTCTCTCTCTGCCTATCCTTTACAGTACTAATATAAGGGGTTTGATCTAAGATCCTCCTAAAACTGTTAATTCTCCCGGACGGGATCTACATAGTAGAATCTAAATGCATAGGAGGTTACAAAATACTAGGGGAAGATCGCCTCTTCTCGATCAATCAACCTTGAGATGCTTCGGGTTGTTCACTTTTAAATGTATATGTTAATTAAGTTTACTGTCTATAAACAACCATGTGATGTGAATGTACCCCTGTCAGAAAACAATAAAAATGTTTGAAATAAAAAATGTCTTTAAAACCATTTTTTTTTGTTTCAATCTTTTATTGTATTTTTTGAGACATACAAATCTTTGCATTGCAAGGGGAAACATCACATTAGGGACGGTACACATTATACAAAATATTTCCAGGCAGTATTCAGATCTGCAGTTTTGGTATATAGCGTAATTAGTCTCTGGTTTGAGTAGTTAAAGATCCATTGGTTATTTCCCTGTTGTTCACTTTGTTTCTTAACAGTGAGCTGCTGATCCGTAGTCTCAGGTGCGAATTCAAAGTGGATAGAGAAGATGAGATAGAGAAAAGGTAGAGGGGAGAGGAGGGGAGGGAGGGGTGGGGATGGGGGGGAACTTAGTAGAGTGATTGGCACCGGGGCTTACTCTCCCTTTGCCTTCTTATCTTTGGAGCCAAGGCTCCCATGTTCGGTGGAACTGATCCGTGGTTTGGTTTAGTTGGGCAGTCAGCCTCTTCATGTACACAACTTCGTTTATTCTTTCGTGCGCCGTTCCTCTTGAAGGAGTGTTAATCTTTTTCCATGCCGCAGCTAAGGAACATGTCGCCGCGGTTAGGATGAAAGAGATCCGTTTCTTCATGGTGGACAGGATATTTTCCTCTGGTTTGGCCAGCCCAAGGGTCAGCGGGTCAAGGGGGGATCCTCAGTTCCGTCATCTCTAGGACCACACTCTGGATCATCACCCAAAAGTTCTGCACCGCTGGGCATGTCCACCATATATGAGCCATATCCCCCCTGAGACCACATCCTCTCCAACATACTGTAGATCGGGCGTCCCAGGGAAGACCTGTCTCAGCCTATCAGCCTACTAGTAGTTAGGGTCTTTAAAACATTTTTAAAAAAATGAAATGCTACAAGTATTTTCCCATAGTACAGAACAGATTTATTAAAAAAAAAAACAGATGTAGGATATTGCTTGAACTGCTGCTTTAAGTGATGTACCTCAGTTTGGGAAGCACTAATCATACCAACAGAAAATTAATTGCTTTCTGTTATCTGAGACACCTGAAGCATGGAAGTGCTGTACACACAATTTTTCCCTGAATTCCCATCTGCTGTTTTACTTTAGCTGATGTCTGGTTTTTTTTTGTTTGCAATAATTTATCTTGGCGTGTACTTTGTGGATTTCCCATAATGTTTTCTTAAACTGATGTTCTTGCTCCTTGGATTTCTATAAGGAACTACGGTATGGCCCACGTGCTTCGCCCTGTGATACAGTATGGCGCTATAAGATACATTGTAGCCCATTTATGTATGTGTCCCTATATGTGTTTTACTCATTCTCCCTTTAAAACCAGACAATCCAAGCAGGCGATTTAAACATTTTTTTTTATCAAGGAGGGGGTCTCTGGCGCTGAACCCTATTAACTTCAGCTCTGAGGACCCCCTGCTTCCAGAGATACAGACCTCCATAGGGGGTGCCGGTAGCCGATCGGCTAGCAGAGATCACGTAATGGCCGCTTTTCAAAACTCCCACGTCCTGCGGGCTAAAAGGAAGCCGTGGCATTATCAGGTGCGGCCTTCCTATTGGCCCGTGTCACGCGGGAGCTTTAAACTTTGCAGAGATACCAGCACCCCCTTCGGAGGTAAATATCTTGGGAAGCTGGGGGTTCCCGGAGCAGAAATAATGGGGCTCAGCGTCGTAGGCCCCTTGCTCCAAACATATGTTTTAAAAAAATTATAAATTAAAAAAGTGCCTGAATTCCTCCTTTAATGCTTCATCTTATCAATGTAAAGTTGTTGGTATGCTTCCTCCTTTTATTTATACTCCTAATCAATTTCGATTGTAACAGTAATACCGTGTTATGTTCATATTCCTGTAGCAATAACAGACGTCTCCCGTTCCTCTTTTAGAGTGATACTGTTAGAATAATTGTGGACCGATAGCTTTGCATCCCACTCAGCTTTGAAATCACATTGCAGATAACTAGAATTTAATTTTTAAATTATTTGCTTCAATCACGTGCATTCTTTTATTTACCCATTGTATGTTAGGCTAATGGTTTGTCGGGTCGTGCGCAGGAAGAGACTGGAAATGATACCTAATACTTAAAAGTTTGGGGGTTTTGTTCCACACAACAAGTGCTTCAGCCAGGAAAGCAGGTTCAACATCATAGAAACTGGCAAAAAGGCCTTATCTTTCTCTAATCAAAATCAGAAGTCTGTATTGCAGGATACATGTTTAGGCCACACAGCCACTTGTGTAACTCAATGCAATTTGATTTTAAGAGCACTGCACAAACTGTATACAGTATACACAGTACACTGTTTTATGATAACTTCTAGTTTGGGTGCAAACTATGGCTGCTGCTAATTGCTTTTTGTGTTTTGGTAGGAAGTGGTTGAATCTAAACTGCTGATTTGAAATGATTTCAAAGAGCTGTTCCTTTACAGGGTTCACAAAACTATATTGAGTCCATTAGTCAACCAAGATCTTAATTCATTCCCTTATAATATCCTGTCTGGCCTACTGCAACCTTACTACTTCCTGCACTTCCTCTCTCACCTATCCCCTCTCCCGTCCTTACTAAGCCCCGCTGCTTGACTCCTTCACTTCACACACCGTTCCTCCTCTGCTGCTCCTATGCAAATCTCTGCACTACCTACCTATATCCTTCAGCATAAGAGTCTAACTCGTAATCCTCACTTACAAAGCCAATTACACCGCTTTCCTGGGCCACACCTCACTCTGGAACTCACCCCGAATCCCCCCTACCCTTCAAACATTTAAAAATTCCCTTAAAACATTTATTTAAAGAGTATACACAAATATTTTACCGTGCTCCACTAGACTTATATGAGGGATAGTGTGATGATAATGGCGTGCTCAGTCTGTATAGACCAGGGTAATGCGGTCCAAATGTCCAGCGACCCCCAACAGGGGGAACCTTAGAAAGTGGAAAAAAATGGAACAGACAAGCACAGCCTGTATCAATAAATGTAACGTATACAAATAGTAACACAATAACTGCTCACTTACATGCGAGTACCACTCGACGGGTGTAGTGGGGAGTGCGGGTACTGACACCTCCGCTGTGGGCTTGATCCCCCGGTGGGTAAGGATTTTTCTCCCTGCTCAAGTTCTCCCTAGTCGGCGTCCCAATCACCGGATCTCGGGATTTCCGAAGTCTCGCGGGATTCCTCCTACGGTACTTCACTACCGGGTATGTGGGCGCAATGTACACTGCAGCTCTGATCTACTCCACTCCTCGGCCTCCGTCTCTCAAGTGAGAGATCGGGCTCTCTTCGGATGTGTGCCTCAGTCCTTGGCGCTCCCTCCAAACCATTAACCCTACGCGTTTCTCTCTTTAGGGGCTTCGTCAGGGGTTGGTTACCTAATCTCTCATTACCATATATATATACCCTATTCAATTACACCTATAATTTGCTACCAATCAATGTCAAAAAAATACCTTGCGGTGTTTCTTTGACAGTCCAATTACTATTGACAGTCACCCATCTTTGGAGGTCACTCTTATATGTCTGAAATCAGACTTTTATACAAATGGTTAATACAATAAAAAACTGAAAATGAGGCAAAATGTTTACAATTATAATTCCACTTACATGACCTAATGAACAGGTGACTGTGAAACTATGACACAGGAAAATGCATACATATAATCAACTTATCTTTATAGAATGTAAAAATTTTTTTACCTTCCTGATTCTTATGCATTGCTGAGCATAAATTTAGGTTTTATGTGATGTGCTCACTGCTTGAAGTCTGTCTTTTTCCAGTGCTTGTCTGAACCTGTGTCTTGACCCCTGCCTGTACCCGGACCTGTCTCTTCTCTAACCCTGAACTTCGGCTTGACTTTGGATTCCATCTCTCTCCTCTCCCTGACCACGGCTTACAGATATCGACCATTCTTCTCTCTCCAACCCCGAACCACGGCAAGTCCCACGACATACCCGAACTCTCGTACCCGGACCCGGCCTCACGACTCTGACTAGGCACTCCCGACCCGGCTCCGTGGTTGTAGGGCGGCGGTTATATACATCCCCACCTCAGCCCCACGGTCTAAGTCCTGTTTGTGGTGAGCGCAGCGTGACAGATATTTATCGATTAAGTTACCATTTGTACTTCCTGGTTTGATGGCGGGATATAAATGGGCGTCCAATAGAAAGCTGCTACAGTTGACGATGCAGCTACCTATTGGCTTGTGGTTTGATGATATTTTTGTCGCCCCGGGAGGGAGATTTAAACAGGAGCTGTAAACAGTGTGATTCACCTCTGTGGGACCCCCCGTCTGCTCACCATCCTGTAAAAAAGCAGTGAGAGATTGCTGCTTTAATTCTGACAGTGGGTCCATGCAATACTTTTAAGTAATACTGGTCTTCTTAGAAATTATTTTTTGTATTGTTTTAGTGGGCAACCCTAATTTGGGGTTGCCTCTCGCTATCTCTATATATACAGATGTAGCAGGCTTGATCGTTCCCTTTAATTTCATATGTTGTGATGTATTGCAATATCTGGGGAAATAATGTTTCGAGCTACATCTCTATGTGTGTGTATGTAATATAATTTATTTGTGTAAAATCATCTTTAGCCCTTGTCGATACACTGCAGCTGGATAAAAGCCTCCACAATGAACATCCAAGGTACTACAGTTGCAAGCCTCACTTCTCCATATTGTTCCAATAAATGTTATAATTTCCTTCTCCCATCTTACTTGTGGTTATTGTCGTGGTAGTTTTCAATCCCTTGGAAACCAGGTGCGTGGCATCTTTGTCCACAATAGTAATTTCTTCTTGCGATGTGTCCAGCCCGCTGACATCTCAATTTCTTCACCCTCAGGATGATGTCAAAGACTTTTGTTTTCAAACCCATTTATTCTTTTTCCTAGCTCTTATGGGTAATACCCAGAATCCATACTTCCTTTGAGTTGTCTGAAGCTTGCACATTTTTTTTCCAAGTTTAGTGTCCAAGTTTCACATCTATATGTGAGCACAGGCAGAATAAACTGGCCAAACACTTTTCTCTTGAGGCAATGTGGAAGGTTCCCTTGAAACATTATACTGTTTCTTCTGAATGTGCTCCATCCCATCTTCATTCTCCCATTGATTTCATTCAAAAGGGTTCCCATCCAATGGTACTTGCAGGTCAAGGTAAACATAGTCTTCAACTTCTTCTAGTTCTATTCCATTTATTTCAAACTTTGCAGACTTGTAAGATTGTCTTGTATCTTCCAAATGCTTCCACCCCATCTTCATTATCCTGTTGATTTCATGCAAAAGGCATTGTTACAGAATCATTTACCAACAGCTAGTGCTGGTGGGTGGCAGCTAGCAAGAGGTTAATCCCTGCCTGGAGGAGGCAGGAGGATTGACAAGCCCAGCAAAGTTAGTAGAGGTTTAAAAGGCGGGCAGCTTAAAGCCCAGATGTAATGCTATGTATATAGACTTTTACAAGTATGGGCTGAGGAAAGGCTGTTTTTTTGTGTGGTGCTGAACAAGAGTGAGAGCAGTGTGACTAAAAGCTCGGGCCCCAAAGGAAGTTATGGAGATTCTGGGAACTGGTAGGAGTCCTTAATCTGCAGATCGAAGTGAGTGAATGGGAGTGTAGGGAATTACAAGCTCTCTCAGATAGCTGGGACCCTGGTCATGTAGTGCTTTGAATGTCAACAAGCCAATCTTGAAATAAATTCACCATTTTAGAGGCAGCCACTGCAGAGAACAGGTGTCATGTGACAAGAACGGGTCTGGTTAGTTAACAACCTAGCCACAGCGTTCTGCACCATCTGCATGTGGTGAAGTTTTTTTTCTAGAAGACACAGGTAGAGTGCATTGCAGTAGTCCACGCTTGAGGACACAAACGCATGGACAGATGTTATAAGATCCTCTAGTGAAATTAAGTGCTTAATCCTGGCTATGTTCTTTAGGTGGTAGAATGAAGATTTGTTCATGGCTGCCACCTGAAGTTAAATGGTCAAGTCACAGTCAAGCCACAGTCCAGGGCAACACCAAGATTCCACACACAGAGTTTAGCAGCTGGGATCCCCCAAACTTAAGGCCAGTGTGTTGACCTAGCTGCAGTTTTGTTGTTTTCCGACCGTAAGCATCCACCACCAGCACTTCTGTCTTATCAGGATTCAACCTCAACCAACAGGAACTCATCCACTCTAGGAGCTCAGATAAATTATTGAAGACTTGTAATGGGTCATTAGTGCCTGTTGCAAAGGACAAGTAGAGTTGAGTGTCATCTGCATAGCCGTGATAACCCAGGCCATACTGTCTGATTATGTCACCTTATGGCAGCATGTACACTGCGAACAACATAGGAGATATGATTGAACCCTTTGGCACTCAATATGACGGGGGCATTGTGCATAGGAATACACTCCTGAAGATACTCTCTATGACCTGCCAGTGAGATGATCTAAACCATCTGAGAACTTTTCCACCCAGTCCACAGAAATCCTTCAGGCGCTTCATGAAGATCCCATGGTCCATGATATCAAATGCAGCAGAGAGGTCAAGGAGTATTAAGATCGAATAGTAACCTCTGTCTCTCGCCTTCAGTAGATCATTTAGCACATGAACCAGAGCTTTTTAAGTACTTTGCCATCTTCTGAGTCCTAACTGGAATGGGTCATACATTTCATGGCTTGATAGACAGCTTTCCAGTTGGGTTGCCACCAATTTCTCAATAACCTTCCCTAGGAAGGGAAGGTTTGATACAGGCCTGTAATTTGCCATGCAATCCGGGTCTAACGAAGGCTGTTTTAGAAGCAGTCTGATGACTGCTTCCTTCAGCGGTTCAGGAAATATCCCCGTCTGAAAGAGCACTGGAATATTTTGGCAAACTGGGCCGATTACATCAACACAGCCTAAGAGAAGGTGTACTGGGACCAAATCACAGGTAGTGGGATGCATTCGATGGATTGTTTGCACATGGTCTTCTACATCCATATGGTCAAAGCTAGTCCATAAAGCCAATGAACCTGCATTTTCATGCGTGGAACCCTGACACTTATTAGATTGCACAGTCGGGACCCCAGCCCGGATTGAGGTTACTTTATCAGAGAAGAAGAGAGCAAAGTCATCACAATGGGACGTGAAAAGCCTTCACCAGACTACAGACATCTTGGTTTGCAGAGCCTCTCCACGGTGCGCAAGGGCTGAGCTGATCTATTGTCTGCTGCCATGATCTCACTTGACAGGAATTCTGACTTCTTACTAGTAATTGTGGACTGGCATTTTGTGATGTGGTCAATCAGTTTCAGCTTGTCCTCAACCATGCAAGACTTCTGCCAGCGTCGTTCAATCCTGCAACCTTTCTTCAATTCCCTAATACAATTGTCAAACTAAGGGGAGTGGTAGTGTGAGGAATCGTATGCAAACAGGAGCAATAGTATCCATTGCATCCCCTAAATCTCTATTGTAGTAATTGATAAGAGCACTGGGATCCACATTGTATGTATGTCTTTATTTATATAACGCCATTAATGTACATAGCGCTTCACAGTAGTAATACATGTGGTAATCGAATAAATAACAGATAATATAAATAACAGATCATGGGAATAAGTGCTTTAGACAAACATAACATTAAGGAAGAGGAGTCCCTGCCCCGAGGAGCTTACAATCTAATTGGTAGGTAAGGAGAACGTACAGAGACAGTAGGAGGGAGTTCTGGTAAGTGCGTCTGCAGGGGGCCAAGCTTTATGTATCATGTGTTCAGAATGTTCACAGTGCTATTCACATGCTTCTTTAAGCAAGTGTGTCTTAAGGTGGGTCTTAAAGGTGGATAGAGAGGGTGCTAATCGGGTACTGAGGGGAAGGGCATTCCAGAGGTGTGGGGCAGTCAGTGAAAAAGGTTTAAGGCGGGAGAGGGCTTTAGATAAAAAGGGGGTAGAAAGAAGACATCCTTGAGCAGAACGCAAGAGTCGGGATGGTGCATACCGAGAAATTAGGGCTGAGATGTAAGGAGGGGCAGAAGAGTGTAAAGCTTTAAAAGTGAGGAGAAGAATGGAGTGTGAGATGCGGGATTTGATTGGAAGCCAGGAGAGGGATTTCATGAGGGGAGATGCTGAGACAGATCTAGGAAAGAGTAGAGTGATTCTGGCAGCAGCATTTAGGATAGATTGTAGGGGAGACAGGTGAGAGGCAGGAAGGCCGGACAGCAGGAGGTTACAGTAATCAAGACGGGAGAGAATGAGGGCCTGAGTCAGAGTTTTAGCAGTCGAGCAACAGAGGAAAGGGCGTATCTTTGTTATATTGCGGAGGAAAAAGCGACAAGTTTTAGAAATGTTTTGAATGTGAGGGGCGAATGTGAGAGAGGAGTCGAGTGTGACCCCTAGGCAGCGTGCTTGGGCTACTGGGTGAATGATCGTAGTTCCAACAGTAATGTGGAAGGAGGTAGTAGGGCCAGGTTTGGGAGGAAGTATGAGGAGCTCTGTTTTATAAGGCACTTTATATGTTGGAGAAATCCACGTTTGCAATCAGGCCCTTGGGTGTCACTCCCCTCAATGGTTGATACCTGGTCACCTCCATGGGAGAAGTCCTATTTGGGGAGGGTGTGGGGGTTGTGATTGAGAACAAAATGGAGTGGTGGTCTGACGACAACTGGGTCTATTGTTAGGTCGTAGATTTCTAAACCGGTCTGGAAAACAGGATCAAGTGTGTGTCCGCTTCTATGGGTAGCAGAGTAAACATGCTGTGTGAATCCCAGAGCATTGATTGTGTGGAAGAGATTTTGACCAAATTGAGAGAGTTTATCGTTGATCCAGACATTCAAATTCTCCAAGATACGCCACCTGGGGTGCTCCAGGACTGGACCAGCAACAAGGTCTGCAATTTCCTGTAGAAATACCTTCCCATCTCCAGGGGGGCAGTAGATGAGGACTCTAAACCCCACACCGATAGCAGTCCATGCAGCAATATACTCAAATGATTGAATTAGCCCCACAGGCAAGGCCTACATGTCAAGGTTGTTTTAATACAGATTGCCACCTCCCCTACTTCTTGAGCAGTGAATCACAGAATAATTTGTTAGGACAGCAGCTTCTAAAATGGGGGCTAGGTTTTCATCTAGCCAAGTCTCTGTGATACATGTTAGGTCTGATGATTCAATAAGGGAAGCTATAACAACTGTATTGTTCCCTATAGATATGGCATTACTTAAAACAGTTCTAATAGGACACACCGGGGGGGCCTGAGATGGTGTTCTCTCCATTCGGTGTAGAATCTCTGGGGATTGGGATCAAGAAGCAAGGGACCCCTAATTCTGTTTCTCTGTACCCTAGACCGTATATTGCACACCACTTCGATCGGTCTCATCTCTGGCAGTGTGAGCAGGAGGGTAAGTGAGTTAGAAAGGTATTGGGGAAGAGTTTGTTTTTTGTATGCTTGCCCACCACGGCACCCCCTGTGAGGTTTCTTTTAAATGCTACGGGATTGAAGGAAGTAATCAAAAGATAGTTCAATAGGAACTGTAGCACGCAGAGGACGTTGTGACGGAAGGAGACGAAAGGTGTTGGAATACATCAGTTGAGCACCAGAAGTAGGATCTCTAAGGTTTTTTTTTGCTGTGAAGGACAGATGATATATAAAAGTCTTTTGCTGTATCCAGTTTGTTCAGGATGTCATAGTTATCCAAGGCAGAGTGAGCTTTGTATGTTGTTACATGACACTGCTCTACAACAGAGCAGGCTTGAGTGAGCTGTGAAAGTTATTTCATGTGGAGGTGTGAAAAACCTTTCAAGCTTCCATGTGTACAGACAGCATGGTTTGTAGGACAATAGCACTTTTCTTGTGACTTGTAGAATTTAGCTGGAGTGCTGTGTGTTGAAAAGTACAGTATCTTTATCCCATTTGGATAACATGCAAAAATGCAGTGAAGGAGCGTTATGTGCTGTATAAGGAGGAACGCTGGATGGCGTGTGTGTGTGCACGTTGAGTATACAGTAGATCCTGATAGGATTCTAGTTTTCACAGTACCTTGATCTGGTGGACTTCACTGCACAGGGCTTGCAGCCATGGAGGGTTTTTCATTGAAGGTGTTGGGGGAAGTTGAATCCGATGCGAATCTCAGTGCAGAGAGACAATCTTTGGAATTTGGATACACGCCGTCAAGTGGCTGTTGGTGAAGGTAAATCCTTGGGTATTTATGGTGTCTTGTAATTAAATGAAATGTTAATGAAGTTATTTTATAGAGAAGATCAGGAGCAAGTAAAAGGTCACGCAGCCATATTGGGCGTGCTTATCTCCATAATAACTATGGCTTTACTCCATTGTTCTGGAATCTTTCTGATCTTCATGCAAAATGTAAAAAGAGCTTTCCGAAGATTTTTTTTCCTACTTCTTCCCAGCTTCTTTCAAATTTCAGTTGTAATTCCATCTTTCCCGGGAGCCTTCCTATTCTTCATGCATTGTATTACCTTTGCTAGTACTTCTTGAAGGACACATAGTGTACGGTATATCAGTTTGGGTTTCTGCTCTCTCTTCACCTGTGCTTCTGTGTTCTTGTACAATTGCTTGTAGACGTCCTCAACTCTCTTTACGATAAGTGCACTGTCTTTTATGTCTGATCTATCGTCTAGTTTAAGTGCAATGATTTGTTTCTTCGCAATCAGTCACTGCTTCGTTTTTCTTTATACTTTTTGTTATCTTCGACAACGCTCTTCACTATATCAGAGTTCAATTTAAAAAAATTAAAAAGTACATATTTAGTTATACGTTTGTGGACTGTCTTGCACAGCGCTGCATATTCAATGTATGTGGGATTGCTCCACTTCTTGTCATTTTCCTCTACTACATTCTCCGCAACATTTTCTTATCCTGTTTTTTATCATCTTCTATTTAATCTTCTATTATATATATATATATATATTTACACACACACACATAAAAACAGCTGTCTGTGGGTAGGTTTGCTGGCTATGCATCTTCTTAACTCAGGCTGTGCTGTACGGCAGGTATAATCTTATAAGGGTCCATGTCAAAATGGTTTTGAAGCAAAAGGTGGTCATTTACATGTCATTTCCCAGAATCCCTTGCTGCAGTGGAAGCACTGTATGCTGGGCGATAATAGTGAAAGGCAGGGTTGCAGACCTGTCTAAGACATGCATATGAGCACACAGTTATATTTCCTTTTGATATATATATATATATCTATATATATAATGTATAAATCCGTTATGTATTATAATACAGGTCATCTTACAGTGCATGCATGCACTGACCAATCAAAAATAGGGAGTGTAAAAAAAAAAGACAATTTTAAAATAAAGGATGGCAGGGTATTCAGTGGTAAGCCAACCCAACCCAACCCAACCAACAAATACCCATTACTTCCATGATATACCTCAACAGAAATCTGTTTCATTGGTTTGAGAATTCACAATGTATTCTGGCTTCAGGGAGTACAAGTACTGTAAGTAATGGACATTTTTTTCCATAATTTGCATACATATAGCTAGATCCCGGTCATTTCAGCTCTACGTATGTGCAGGCTTAATAGTCTTATTACATGTATTGTTCTCTCCAGCTATAATATACAAACAAGTTGCTACTCTGAAAGAGTATAGAGATATTGTAACCCTCCTCTTAATGTGGTAATCCAAGCACTTTCTTTTTATTTATTTATTTTTTTACCCAAGATTGAAGTCTCCGGAGTTGAACCTCGTTAATTTCAGCTTCGGGAACCCCATGCTTCCGGGAATACTTACCTCCGTACTAGGTGCCGGTAGTCACTGCAGGGATCACGTAATGGCCGCTTTTCAATGCTCCCACGCAGGGCCGTAGATTCCTTTCCCGGGGCCCAGGACTAAAGTTTCCACCAGGGCCCCCCCACCCACATCTCGGCGGCCTTGCGAGAATACGTCCCTCCCCCTTTTTCACAGACCACCTCGCTCTCACCCCCCTCATCACCCTTTCCTACCCCTCCTCTCGCAACCCGACCTCTCACAACCCGACCTCCTCCCATGTATTTCTCCCCCCTCCTCACACTCAATAACCCCTTCCCCAATACACACACACACACACACACACACACACACACACACACACACACACACACACACACACACACACACACACACAATTAAGCCCCCCTCCACACAAATACACACACACATACACACACACACACACACACACACAAATAAGTCCCCCTTAGAGAGGGTAAGGAGCCTGGCAGGGTGGTAAAAGGGGGGCCTGCAGCATGTGAGATTATCTGGGGCCCTTGGATGGGCCTGCTGGAGCAGCCAAAGCAGCATGGCCAGCACAAGGCCCGGCAAAGAAGCTGGAGAAGGGAGGGACAGATGGGCGGGGCTGAGCAAAGGAGAGGGCACTTCTGTCTTGTAGGAGGGAAGCGGCAGCCAAGAAAAGGGGGAGCCCGGCAGCCAAGAAAGGGAGGGCCCAGTAACCAGGAAAGGGGAGGGCCCGGCAGCCAAGAAAAGGGAGGGTCGAGCTTGCTAACAGAGAGTGTAGGGTTGCCGGCAGTGAGGCCGGATCTCTTGACTGGCGGGGCTGGGACAAAAGTCCCAGCTGTCCCCCCGTCGGCGACCCTGCTCCCGTACCCTGAGGGCCAATAGGAAGCCGTGACGTCATCTGGTGCGGCTTCCTATTGGCCTGCGTGAATTTTAAGCTTTAAAACCCAGCTAACTTAGCCAAAGCGGCTACCAGCATCCCTACGGAAGCATCTCCGGAAGCAGGGGGTTCCCGGAGCTACATAGTTACATAGTAGATGAGGTTGACAAAAGACATCCATCCATCAACTTCAACCTATGCTAAATTTAGACGACAGACATTATCCTATATCCGTACGTACAGTATATTGATCCAGAGGAAGGCAAACAAAAAACCCCAGTGACACATCATCCAATGATATCCATAAGGGGAAAAATAAATTCCTTCCTGACTCCAAGAATTGGCAATCGGATTACTCCCTGGATCAACATTATTCTCATGTTTACTTAGTTGGTATATCCCTGTATACCGTTCCTTTCTAAAAAGATGTCCAACCTTTTTTTGATCATATCTATTGTATCTGCCATCACAGTCTCCATGGGTAATTGTAAGAGACATGTGCAGAGGTACAACCAGCTTTATTGAGCCTGTCATTTTAAACAACGCAAAGCATACAAAATAAACAAATAAATAGCCTATCCCTGTTTAAGGGCTAACACACTTCCCCAGTCCCTGTGTGCAGGGCTGCAGGGAAAAGCCCCTTACCAAC
Source organism: Ascaphus truei (assembly GCF_040206685.1). Classification (NCBI taxonomy): domain Eukaryota; kingdom Metazoa; phylum Chordata; class Amphibia; order Anura; family Ascaphidae; genus Ascaphus; species Ascaphus truei. Next base: position 404,027,277 of record NC_134486.1, read on the forward strand.
CTATCACCCCAAAGTCTAAAGAGGTACCTCAAAGCAGGTGGCCCTTCATGTCAGTCTCTAGGTCTGTGTCGGGATTGGTGTCCGCTGAGGGGCCAGCCTCTGGCAGGTTCCTGGATTTGCTGCACCCTGGAAGAGAGGTCTGGTCCCTGGTGTCTTGATATCACCACACAGTCATGCCTGTGTGCTCAAGAGTCTATGTTCCCAGCAGGAGGTTTAACCAGGTGGAGACTGGTTAATTGTCTAGCTGCAATTAACCAGCACCCTGCTGGATTCCTCAGACCACTGCAGGCTTATATTGTAGCCTTATTTAAACAGGGATACGCCCCTGTTATAGTAAGGAAATCCACATTGTAACTGCCTTACTGTAAAGACCCCTTTCCTTTGTTGCTGGTGAAATCTCCTTTCCTCCAACCTTAAGGGATGACTCTGTGTCCTTTATACTGCTCTTGGGATGAGTAGATCTTTTGAACTGAATGGGGTTCCGCTTTGGAGACCCCCTGCTTCAATCCCGTGTAAAAAGTGTTAAAGTCCTTGGATTGCTCCTTGAAAGAACAAAAATATTGAGTGAACAAGTATATCGCAACCGGTGTTCCTAACTCATGGTCAGACCTGCTGCTGTCACCCAAGACCCCAAGTGGAAAAACAAAGGGCACTTTGGATTTCAAAGAGAAAAAGGGTTCATTCTGCCATGGTAGACCATGACTGAATACATCCTTTTTTGCTTTGAAATCCAAAGTTTTCCTTAACGCTACTCTGAAAGAGACAGGTGTGCGATGTACAGGTTAGGCAGTGGTTAAAGTGGCTTAAAGCGGCACAATGGGGTTAACTTTCAAAAACAACAAATTTATTACAGGTTGGATGCCGGGGTTCTCTGGAGCTGAATGCCATTAATTTCCGCTCCGGGGATCCCCCTGGTTCCAGAGACACTTACCTCCGTAGTGGGTGACAGTATCTCTGCGGAGTTTAAAGGCGCAGGTCACGGGGGGCCAATAGGAAGCCGCACTGGATTACGTCACAACTTCCTATTGGACCGCGCGTTGCGCGACGTTAAAGCCGACATTAGATCAAGGAACCCCGTTTCTCTGCCTGCTGAGATCCCGGCACCCTCTGTGGAGATCAGTATCTCTGGAAGCAGGGGGTCCCCAGAGCTGAAATGAATGGGGTTCAGCTCCTCTCTCCCCTCCCCCTCCCTCCGAGGTGATGGTCAAGACACACAGCACATTAATAAAAACTAAGCTGTTTATTTCACTGTCGGGTTTAAGCAGTCATCGTGTTAGAAAAGAAAATATAGAAGGTGCTAAGATACAGTAACATTTTAATATGATGATGTCCTTTCAAATAAGTTGTTTGCTATTGCTTCTTTTTGGGGGGGATTTTGTAATCATTGTAATTTTTTTTTATGATTTTCCTACCCAGCAAATTTCTAACAGTGTCGTCTATAGCAGGACATTATATGAGACACTTGATTAAGAGATCAATTGACCATAGAGATCCAATAGGCCAGTCAGAAATGATCCAATTCAACAATCAGTGATAAAGCGCTGCAAAGCCGGATCTTTACAGTTCACATAAAGTATAATTCCAGAGGTGCAGGATAGGACACAGGAGTTAGTGAGGTTAATGAAGTAAAGTCCCCGGACGGGCTAATATTCCCTGAAGGGTAAGGCAAATGGTAACACCACAGTCACATCCTCATTGAGAAGGTCCCTGGACTCACAACTGATGATTATGAAAAAACGAAAGCAGTAATACTCACACATTTACCCCGCCCTGTGCTTCCTGGTGGGCGTGCAGCCAAGTGAAGTTGCTTGTACTGGAATAGAAGGGAGAACATGCGCACTGCCAATGAAGTCAGAGACGTTCATATTATCGGTATACAGAATATGTAGAAGCAATACTCTGTATGTAATTTAAGTGCATGTTCACGTTTATTCCTTCAATCCTTGGCCACGGAGTGAAAAACCATCGATTTAAACACTAGGATCACAACCATTCAAACGACACGTCGCTCTGAAATACCTGCAGTCGCGTGAATCGCGTGCAACTTCCGACATCCCAATCCTGGCGAACGTCGTAAATAATTTTACACGTGGTGATAATGTGCAAGTGAGCTGAACTTGTGACATCGCAAGGCTACATTTGCATGATATCTTGTTATCATCTTTACACATTAAGAGAGCGAAATTGTCGTGTATCATATAACTGTACACACACATCATTCTAAATCAATTTGCCCACAGTTTGTGTCCGGCGTATAGATGGGCCGGTGGTTTCTCATTGCCTTAATCTATATTTATTAATTGTTTTCTGTGGCCGGTTGAATGATTTGTCACGCTCCGCTTGGTTGAACCTGAATCCTTATTTTTCGTTGTCATGGATAATTGTAGGTTTGTAGCAGTAAATCTACAATAGTGACCCTGATGAAACATAGCGTATCATGTATTTTAGGATTTATGGATAAACCCAGAGAAGATTAACACACTCATCCCGCTTACACAAGGGTTTCATTCTCTCCTTCACATTCATCAGGGAGAATGTTTGCAGACAATCTTACAGCAGCCGGTGTGGTTCCTGACTATGGAGGTTCAAATTCTATATGACGATATGTTGCAATAGATCGGGGGCGGCCAACTCCAGTCCTCGAGGGACACCAGCAGGTCAAGTTTTCAGGATGTCCCTGTGTCCGCACAGGTGGCTCAGTCAAAGACTGAGCCACTGATTGAGCCACCTGTGCTGATGCTGGGACTGATTGAGCCACCCGTGCTGAAGCAGGGATAGCCTGAAAACCTAACCTGTTGGTGGTCATTGAGGACTGAAGTTGGCCAATGTTGCAATAATAGTACATGTGTTGGGATGATTTGAATAATGTACTTTAGTCAACACAGATCATATATAAAGTCTGTGAGGATTCCTAGAGATCCAATATACCGGCACAGCACAAGAGATAATCACATACATGTAGTTTATTGGGTCCAAAATGCACACATATGCCCTATGTTTTGGTCCCCAGGGGGACCTTCTTCAGGGTTTTGTACGTACATAATAGATATTGTACTGCCTGAGGACTGTTTGTGAGGTTGAAGTCCTGTGACTGGGGTAGGTCTGTTAATGTAGGTCACAGCACACTCACCTCAAAGGACTGGGTTCCTTTATCCGTTATAGGTTTGCTCATCCAGTTCTTTTCATTTGAGCCTGAAGTCCAGCTTCTCACTACCTCATATGAAAAGACTTCTTCTCAGTTGTGACATGATACTGTAGCTATTTTATTTTACAAGTAGGGCAACATCTTACTGAGCAGCACCCAGGGGGGTTTCATGAACCGTTTGCTAATTTCTCTGGGAGATTGTTCTCAAAAGGAACCGATGTCTGGGTGCGGATTCGGTCATGTGATCGGAAAAGGTTTACGCTTGTATGGCACCTGTATAGTGCTACTTCAACTACTGTATATAGTGATAAAACTTGCTGGCATGGTGGGGATCAAGTAATGGCCGCTTTGCAAAGGCCAATAGGAAGCCATGATATCATCCTATTGGTCCACATGACGTGGGAGCTTTGAACTACAGCTGTTTTAAGGGGGCTCATCAGTGGTCCCCCGAAATCATCCACAAAAAAACTACAAATATGGCCGTGCACTCCGACCACCGTGGTCACCAATAGAAAGCTGCAATGTCATCTTCCGATGATGTTAAAGCTTTTCTGTTGGCTGTCGGGTTAAATCCTGATCTTGGCAGCCATATTGCTCACCCACGATTGGTGACTGGACCCCTATAGTTAACAGGCGGCCTAGTCTTGAACCATGGGGTCCCAGACATTGGGGGACCACAGATACTCTTAGCGGGACCACCTGGTTCAGGTAAACAAAAAAAGAAATATATGGGGATATGGGCATCACTCTTGTTGGCAAACGGCAACTTGAATATAAAGTATCTTTTAAATTTACATTAATTCTCTGAGATGAAGGATAAAGAACCACTTCTCTCAGTTTAGCTACAAATTAACTATGCATTATAGACCCATCATGTTTAAGTAAGTTTCTTTTTTTTTATGCGCCTGCCCCCCTCCATCCACCTGTCCCCCTCCATCCCCCTGTCCCTCCCCCTATCTGCCCCCCACCCCCCCAGCTGTTTCAAGCTATGAAGACACGTCTGTGCTGTGTTATAGTATAGTTCCGATTGGAAAGATTAAAGCATTTCAGCACCGCTGTTCTAATGACCCCAGTGCTGAGATGCCGTCTCTAGTCTAGCCTCATTGCTCTTTATGTATTCTGATTTAGGTTTATTAATAAATGTTGCATCTTTTCTTACTTGTGGCGGCTTCCTGTGTTGGGCTATTGAAAGACTGCAGGGAATACTGGGGCTGAATCGATGGGGGGGAATCCCAACACTTGTCTGCCTCTCCTAAATCACTTTCCCAGTGTGAAAGCTGGCCCCAGTATCATGACCACTGAAACATATCAGCTTTGTTCTGCAGAGGTTTGCGACATCAATTGCATTTGTTAGGCTTCCTTAACTTGGCTCTGTCCTCATGGCAGTGTAACTGGGTATTCATTCCAGCACTACAGTCCTCCAGTCTGCTACACTGCCCTCCTCCGTCTCCTATACTTGGACCGTGATCACATAACATGCCCAAATGTGGACCGTGATCACATACTATGCCCAAATGTGCTAACAAAGATGAGCACAGCCAAGCCCCCCTTCCCCTAAAAGTTGATTATTTTCCATCTTGATTGTATCACTCCCTTGACAACAAACGTATGCAGATGTGGCATCCGTCATTGGAGCTGATAGTGCATGCCAGCGGCTGCAGTAGTGCGCCAGCCCATCCCTTTTCTGCGTGCGTCTAATGGGGTCTGCGCCAGCAGGAGCAATCACGGCTGCTACCTCTGTATGATGGCATTATCTGCATTGCAAAGTACGTTCGACCTAAAGATAAACGTCTATCTTATGGGTTAAGTTCCCTTCCCTACACTAGGGTATGTAAAGTGACCATTCTCATACAGAAAATCTGTGTGTTGTGTTTGATGACTTACTTGCAAATTCAAGGCACAATTCCATCTTTTCCATATCATTGCAAGTCTCTGTACAGTACTGGAAATGGAATGTGAAAATATTCGACCCCTCAAATATAGATAGATGCCACTGTCTCAGGATAGCTCAGCAACTACCCTCATGGTGGGCACCACGTAACCACACACATTGCTAACTTCATGCCACTATTTGTTCTGTGGCTTTTGACATGCCGTACGCTTGGCAGAACAAGCCACAGAGTGCAGAACTAATTAGATTTGGGATGCTTGTTCCGTTTTTAAGGTCTCCTCTCTCAACCCAATGCAGAATCCTTGCTTTTTGTAATCTCACGCACCATATCATTGCAGAACCTCTTCCTATTGTCTCAGTTTGTCTCAGCATAGATGTACACTTGTCACACAGTGTTACTGTCCTCCCTTCTACATTGTGCTGCGCTGCGGAATATGTTGGTGCCATACAAATTAAATATAATCGTAATATACAAATGTCGAAAATCCAATTACAAACCATTCCTATTTGTTATCACCTCATACAAGGTGTTTCTTATTCATTTTTCAAATATAAGAGCTTGGCATAAGTAAGGTATGAAATCATGCGATTTAGTTGATTTGGGGTAAAATGTGGTTACAACCTGAACTCTGCTCAAAATAAAGATGACAATGAATACCTTACTGTTGGCTTAAAGTACTTGTGAAGCAGAATGGGACATTTTCTTTGCGGCCGTTTCGCCACGACCAAATGACCACCGGCATTCGACCACAGACGGACTCTCCGCCGCAGCCAATTAATTGCTGGAACCTCCACCACAGCGAATCCACCGCTGAACCTCCGCCGCATCCAACCCACCGCTGGAACCTCTGCCACAGTCAATCCACCGCTGGAACCTCGGCTGCAGCCTATCCACCGCTGGAACCTCCGCCGCAGCCAATCCACCACTGGAACCTCCGCCACACCCAATCCACCGCTTGAACCTCCGCCGCAGCCAATCCACCGCACCCAATCCACTGCAGGAACCTCCGCTGCAGCCAATCCACCGTTGGACCCTCCGCCGCAGCCAATCCACCGCTGGAACCTCCGCTGCAGCCAATCCACCCCTGGAAACTTCACCGCAGCCAATCCACCGCTGGAACCTCTGCTGCAGCCAATCCACCGCTTGAACCTCCGCTGCTGCCAATACCCTGCTGGAACCTCCACCGCCAGCCATTTCTAAGGAAAGTTTTTCTGGTTAGGGGGTTCATTTAAGGGGTTTTAGGGTAAGAGCTTAGGATAGGTTCTTTTTTTTGGTAAGAGGTAGCATTAGTATTAGGGAATAAGATTAGGGTTTTTTAGGGTAAGAGTTACATTTAGGGACTTAGCGGTGAAGCGAACGAGCGTCCCAGTGGCGGTGGGGTAAGTAGCATAATGTCCTAGACCGCTTGTGAAAGCATTCATACAAATGGAAGTGTAAATTATAGTAAGCGCGACGCAATGGCACGACAGATTGGTCGCGATTGCTGGAAGTCATCTCTATTTGATTTTCCAGCACCGTCGCCTGACCGTCGCGTCACCGTCGCCGGCACTATAAACGTAGCCTAACCTTCATCTTGGTGTTATCTCTCTCACACCTTTCTGGTGTAATCCCTATGTCCTCCTCCTGTTCTTGCCCCCCCTAGCTACCCCCTGCTAGATATTTATCCAGATAATATCCCTTATTCAGCTCTTGCTATCACTAATTCTATTACCAGATAAGGACCTACAGCCAAACTGATGTAATCTGATAAGGAACTGCCCACGCCTCCATATAGAGAATAACCTAATATGGCATGTCTTCTGGAAAGATCCAACCTAATGCCATAGCCTCTTCCGGTTGCTTCAGCTCTAACCACAGTTGTCTATAGTCACTCAAATGTCACCCACACAAGGCCCCACTACAGAGAACTCAGCACAGCTGCACATTCAATATACCATCCCAATGTAACGGAATTTATCAGAAAATAACAATTTCAATATTAGAATATCATATGCAGTATAATATGTATGAAAAGAAAGAACCATTGCAAATCAGACCATATCATACTGTATACTTTGGCATTTTGTCTTCATAACGGATTCCTACATATTACAATATAATAATATTGTAGAGAGAAGGAGCAACTTGGAGCAGGGGAACCTGGTTCAATTCCCGGTGTCGGCTCCTTGTGACCTTGGGCAAGTCACTTTATCTCCTTGTGCTTCAGGCACCAAAAACATCGATTGTAAGCTCTTCGGGGCAGGGACCTGCGCCTGCAAAATGTCTCTGTAAAGCGCTATGTAAAACTAGCAGCGCTATACAAGAACATGCTATTATTATTATTAATAATATCACTTAACGGAATTTCTTACAGTCATATTTCATTATTAAATGGTCTGTAATTGTGGAAATGCTTTTAGGTTTGTTTCCTTTTGTTTTCCTTCTTCCTACAGACCTAGTCAGGGAGATTTGTGAGCAGATGGAAATTACTTCAGTGTAGGATTAAGTTGTCAGCTTGTCAACTTTTGTGTCCTTACCTGCTGGGTTGGTGAAGCGGCACAACCATGAACATTATTGTGGAGGAACTCAGAGAAGTCACATTAACTATAAGAATTCCCTTTAAAAAATGCTTTTCTGTCTCCCTGGTTTCTTCAAATGTGCCTTTTTGTCTATTTTAATTCCTAGCCCATAAAAAATAAATTTAAACAATCCACCGCCCAACATCTGTGACCTTTACTTAATTACCAAATAAGTGCTCCTATCTAGAGACAAACCAGGTTCTGCATACATCAGGAGTTTAAGAATTAATGGCGTTGTCTAGGGGGACAAAGTGTGCTGAAAACAGCATCTTTAGCAAAAGAATTTCAACCGATAAGCGGAAAAAAACCCCAACCTTTCTGCAAAAGAAAAAAAAAATGGGTCAGTTTGTGGATTTATATTCCTCAAGCCAAGGCAGACTTGTATAATTTTAGCCCCGTTGCCATGGGAACCCCCGCTGGAGTAAGGCCGGCGGGTAATTAAGATGTGCAGTCACACTGCTTTTATTTTTTTTCTCCCCCTGCCAGCCTCACATCATACTCGGTGTAATCAGTTATTTCACACGGACACGGTGGGGGGAGGGGGAGAAATGCTGCTACAAACGAAACGCTTCCTCACGAGATGTCATTTGTGACCTTATTATTAACGCGTTCTGGTTTTTCGCCATTTGATCACTGGGCATTTGCATGAATGCAGAAAAGGAGCATTGTGTCATCTGAAGCTTAAATGTATACACCAGCATGGGAATAAGTTACAGCTACTGTATATAGGTATATCCAAGTATAATGGATGTATTTGTTTTTTTTTAAGTCTGAACCTTCTCCTTCAGTTTTCAGTCACACAGGGGACTGTGGTCTGTCAGTCTTGTTGGCTCTCAGTCCATGTTTAGGTCACATGACTTGTTTATGATCCCACCCCATCTTAGCACCAGTCAGGTAAGGGCCAGGATAAGGCAAGAGATAGGGGCAGTAAGACGTGCATATCTCTAGTTTCGTATTCTACAGATTTAAATGGAAATAGCCGTGTTAGTCCAGTGCCGAGTAATTGTGTACTTCAGCATTAGGTGATATCTTTTTTTATTTGCATTAACAATAGATATTATAAGGCGAGCTTTTGAGCGTTCTCCTCTCGTCCTCAGGTCAGCAATACTGATTTACAGAGATTCCCTGAGCTTAGCACAGATAACCATCTAAGGCAAAGGAGGTAGAGCAGGAATGGCAGATTGAAGGGTGAATAAACAGACAGGGCAATACATGGATGAAAGGAACAGTGAGATACAGGACCATCCATCCATCAGCAGTGGGCAGGTGGAGGGAGGGGGTTAATTGTAAAATTAACAGAGAAACCGTGCTAATAATTAGGATAGTGTGTTGGAACCCCATATCCGCATCCAGTCCTCTTGTTTTAGTGCAAGTGTATTATCATTCTGAGTTCAAATGTTTTCCGTTCTTGATGCTTTTAAACATTCCATTGAGGATTTTGAAGTTTAAATCATTCATGGGATGATCTGCCCGTGAGAAGTGGTGTGCCACTGGAGTGCAATGTCTTCCTTCTGCATGGTGTGTTATTGTGTGTCTGTGTAGGTTTGTTCTGGTTTGCAGTTATTAGCTGGTTTCACCAGTGGAACATCCTTGGTCACATTGGCTGCATTGAATCATATACAGTACACCACATTCCTGGATGTGCAGCAGAATGATCCTTTAACATTGAATGCTCTATGTTTGTGGGATCTTGGCATATATGTTTGAAGCATGTGTTGTTGCGTGGTCTTGTGCCGGTAACAGCGTCCTTCAGTTTGTTATGAAGTTTTCTATTGATTAATTCTGCCTGAGGTTTCGGCGGTTGCCGGAATACCAGGATGGCAGGTTTGAGGACGATGCCTTTTAATGTTTCATCCTCTGTCAGTATGGGCTGCAGATCTTTGATTATTTTTCGCATTCCCTCTAGGGCCGGGCTGTATGTAGCCACTAGTGGTACGTGTTTCCCTTTCATCCTTTTATTGCCCCGTCTGTTTATTTACCATTCTCTCTGCCATTCCTTCTTTACAACATCTGCCGTAGGCCTCGTCCATAGTAATCGCGACGGCGTGCGCACTGCAAACGAGACCGCTCCTCTATGAGGCCGTCCATAGCGCGCGAAGAAGCGCGATGACGCTGCACCATTTCCAAAAGACAAGAAATGTTGCCTTTTGGTGTGGCGGCCGAGCGACGGCTGCGTCACGTGGATGGTTCAGCCAGTTAGGGTGAACCGGCCTCATGTTGTGACAGCCACGCCTCCGCGTCGCTCGCATCATAGCAATGCCACAGGCCACCAGTCGCCTCCGCAGCAGGCGTGCGCGCCGGGCATGCGCTCCACCGCGCAGACGCGCGCCTGCACTACGGACTTAGGTTGCTGTGTTAAGACTCCTGGAATCTCTGTAAATCGGTACCGCTGGCCTGAAGAAGAGAGGAGAACTCTCAAAAGCTCGCCTTATTATATCAATTGTTAATCCAAATAAAAAAATGTATCACCTAATGCTGAAGTGCAGTTTTTAATGAAACCAGTCACTTTTATTTAACAACCAGGTATCAACCATATATCACCATCATTACAACAATTCTGTCCTAAGATAAATTGCACTCTTAGGACCTACCGCCTCGACTAAGAGGGCTCTGGGAAGCTATTGTATCTCTTATTAATAGAATGCAGGTATATATATATACATATATATATATATATATATATATATAAATATATACATATATACATATATACAGTGGTTGACAAATCACCAAAAAATCTACTCGCCACACAAAAAAATCTACTCGCCACCTAGTACCACACGTGTGCTGCTTGGGCCAATATTTACTCGCCCGGGGGTTAAATCCACTCGCCCGGGGCGAGCAAATGTATAGGTTTGTCGAACACTGCATATATACATATATATATATACATATATACATATATACACATATACATACAGTACACACGTGTAGAGGTATCTGTACCGTGTTAACCGAGCTTTAATAATAAAAAATGAATAGACGATACCGTTCTGTGGCTAACAAAATGTTTTTATTTGTGCGAGCTTTCGAGGTACACTGATCTCTTCTTCCGGCGATGTTTCATTGAATAAAGCAGGCCGGGGTTTTACTTGAAAACAGTGCATCTTGGAATGTTATCTGTGACTGAAACCTATCCCCCCCCCCGTGTAGTATGCGATGTATGACTTGAGGTGTTAAATAGTCCCTGAATGTTAGTGATGTGAGAGTGTGTATGTAAGTAAATATAAATTTGTAAAGAGCCTACAGTGTATACAGCGCGTCACACAAGGTGTGTGTGGAGTGGGAGTGTACATCAATGGTTTGGGTAGGTGTGGGAATGTAAGATATATTATGGTGTAGTACACTACCGACACACTTTATTAAAGTGTGGCCGGTACCGCAAGCCGGGATATTTCCCGGCTTGCTTGTGGCTGCCCCTCGGCGTGCCGCGCGTCATAGACGCGCGGTCACGCGTCTTCGGGAGCCTGCGCCCCCTGCACGCGCGTCCAGGGCTCCCCGAGGGAGCCCTGGTGTCCCGCGATCTGCGGGACGGCGGCAGGGGGTTCCGGGGGACCCGGCGGACCCGGTAGCGGTAGGGAGAGCGCCCCGATCGGAGGGCGCTCTTCCGCTGCTTCGGCGTGCGCCCGTCACACTCGGACGCGCGCCAGGCTACTGCTGCGGCCAAGAACGGGCAAATGCTCGAATAAACTTGGCCGCAGCAGTACATTGCTATTGCAGTACTATTACCAACAATAATCATTCATTTACATTACTCAGTAAAGTTGTAATGTGCAGATGATGTTGTAGACGAAGGGTGCATTGTACTGTCCAGGTGATATATTTTTTCTTCCATGGGAATAAACTTGTCTGTAAGAGAACCACACTTCTGATCCCAGCATGTTGCAAAGATATTTTCTTCTGTTCTCATTCAGATTGACATTAAGCCGCACCACAGTCCCTCATAGGAACACACAGAAACAATGACAGTGGTACAGTATTTTTAGAAGGTTAAAACTGGGTGATGCTCTTCCCCTCTATCCGACTAGCACCCTCTCTCTCCACATTTAATACCCATCTTAAAACCCACCTCCTTAACAAAGCATATGAGCAGCTCCGTGGCTGATACTATACACCTCATACATTGACCTTGGCCCCCTGCAGATGCACTTACCAGAACGCCCTCCTACTGTCTCTGTACGTTCCTCCTACTTACCAATTAGATTGTAAGCTCTTTGGGGCAGGGACTCCTTTTCCTAATATTACTTTTATGTCTGGATCGATTATTCCTAATATGTGCTATATTATTATGGCACGTGTATTACTGCTGTGCAGCGCTACGTACATTAATGGTGCTATATAAATAAAGATATACATACATACATACATACATTGATGCCTTAATAAAGTATCGTTATTTTTACGTTCTTTTGGAAAATGCATCATGAGGTTTTTTTTCTTCTAAACAATGTACCTTGAAGTTTAGGGCGGTGCTTATCTCTCCCTTTTCTTACAGTACCCCGTCTCTCCTGTTAATGTTTTGACATGCAGGGCATGTGCATAAATCTCATTCATTTATTCAATGGGAGCAAACAAGATTGACAATCACACCCGCCTCCCATATTGAGTCCACCTATTAAATTAAAACAGGGGAGCACTTGCAGGCTTTGAAAAAAAGATTAGAAAAAAAAAAAAAAGTCCCGTCTGAATTTAAAAAAGGTCATCAATCACCTAGTTTACCCAATTAAACATAGCACTGTCAATTAGCTTCTGTGTGGGAGATCACCTATAAGCTGGGTTTTATTATCAGATATAGAAACACACACATTTGCAGAGCTCTGCTTTACTAAAATCCTTATCAGATAACGTATGTATATTCCACTTGGTATAGTGGTACATGAATGGCACTATATAAAGGCTAAAGGTTTCCCCGCACAGGGGTAAGCTGCGGTCACCTGACCCAGGCATCGGAGATTGGGGAGGATCTGGTGCATGGACCCCCCACCCCCTGCAGCGTGACTGCAGCAGGCACCAGACGTTGCTTTTTGGGCCAGAGACATGAAGTCGTGCAACATCTGTGCTGCACATAGCACTTCCCAGCAGTAACAGACACAGCAATACAATATGAGACATACGGCCGCGGTCTGTAAGCCGCGATAGCGCTGACCCCTCGCTATCGTATGGAACGCCCAATTGAAGTCAAGTTTTAGCTTCTGGAATAAGGCTCATTATGTCAACAAGCGCTTCAAATATGACAGGAAAATGCGTACCTGTCACGAACATCCTACAGTGCATAATCTATCAGGAACGGCCAGAAAACGCCTTTGATTTATAGATTAGCAAAGTGTATTGTAACCTAAACATGTGCAGTAGTTTCATTTGACTATTTTTAAAACTGCCCATTCTTCACTGCTTTTTGCACCCTGTCCCCGGCGTTGTCCTCATAAATCACAAAGGTTTATACAGCTGAAGTTGCTGGCGAATACATTTGATATTTCTGATTTCTATTTTGGCAAAATTGTTCGTTTGAAAGAGAGACCATTATTATAATCTCCCGAAAGAACCTGTAAATCAGGGGCGCTCAAGCCCCCCTCCCAACAGGTCAGGTTTTCAGGATATACCAGCTTCAGCCCAGGTAGCTCAATCAGAGGCGCAGTCTTCGATTGAGCCACCTAGGCTGAAGCAGGGACTGATTGAGACATCTTGCCTGAAGCTGGGACTGGTTGAGCCACCTGTGCTGAAGATGGGATATCCTGAAAAACTGACCTGTTGCGGGGAGGCTTGAGGACTGGAGTCGGCCACCCCTGACCTAAATGACCCTTCTCGGTGAATGAGTGCGGTGAGATGTCTTTTCGAGAAATATAATAATCCGGCATTCACGCTGTATTTAGAACAGACAAAGCTGGGGCGCTCCCGAGACAGTATAACGCACATAAGAATATAACACAATCAAGGGCCAGTAAATGAATAATTTGCTGGCCCCTTCAAAATACTTGCAGCTTGACCCAAAGAAGATCAACCCCAGATCTTAGAACAGCAAAGGAACAGGATAGTGGTCAGCGCAGGCTGTCGATCTCAGGAATGCAGAAAGACAAAAATATAAATAAATAAAAGGCAAGTTGTTAAACCTTTGCACGAATTATTCCCACAATATTGGTGGTGAGGGGGAAGGGGGAAAAAAGTTTCGTGCCTTTATCAGAGGAAACGAGCAGCCGGCAGGAACCTGACGAAGCATTAATTTGTGAAACGCGTTGTTCCCTGCCGGCGCTCGTAGTTTTTTGGATCCAGACGGCCACCTTACTTCTGTCAAGATTCCCTGGTACCGGTCCCGCAGTCGGACGCGCCCGCGGGAGTCCACCGGGAAGCAGCAGATCTGTCGGAAGGATCCGCCGCTGTACTGAGTTTTTATACTGTGTGAGTGTTACATGTTTTTATTATATATTAAACTTTCTGCATACAGTATGCTAACTCTGGCTCTGCCCATTCTCTATACCTGGGATTGTGGGAGAGGTGCCACCCGCTCACCATACCCAATTGGGAACTATTGAGAAGACGTGTCTGACTTTGAAGACCCTGTCAACATCTGATCTGATATTGAAGTATCATCACTCTGAGGGAAGGGGCTCACACAAGGCCGTGTGAGTTGATTCATATAGCCTTTCACCCATTTCCCCTCTCCCCTCCTCTCTCCTCCCCCCCCTTCCACCCCCTCCCCCCCCTTCCACCCCCTCCCCCCCCCCTTCCACCCCCTCCCCCCCCCCCCTTCCACCCCCTCCCCCCCCCTTCCACCCCCTCCCCTTCCCCCCCCCTCCTCACCACCCCTCCCCTCCTCACCACCCCTCCCCTTTCCCCCCCCTCCTCACCACCCCTCCCCTTTCCCCCTCCCCTCCTCACCACCAATATTGTGGGAATAATTTGTGCAAAGGTTTAACAACTTGCCTTTTATTTATTTATATTTTTGTCTTTCTGCATTTCTGAGATCGGCAGCCTGCGCTGACCACTATCCTGTTCCCATTCACGCTGTATTTAGCAGGAAATATAGCTACAAACATTTGCATGCATTGCATTGTTACAGCTCCAGGCACTTCCCACATATTAAAGGTTATGACATACTGTAGCTTAGTGGCAGGAATAAAACCTTTCACTTTAAGCACTTTACCTTCCTGTTTCGCATGTACAACAATAGGATTGTAAGCTCTTCGGGTTCTCTGTCAGTACATCATGCAAGTATCACATATACAGAATACCGTATATCTTATTGAATAATGTATTCCCGAGTTTATCTGGGGCAGTTTGATTTGTTCTGTGCAAGTCTGTTCGATATGCAAATGTGCGGCTGGAATAGGTTAGCTCATGTTGATGTAATGAGTGAGATCTCCCGGGCAAATGTTTGGAATCGCGCAATATTTTTGCAAGTGACCAATGTCTCCAGTTTCACATGTCTCTGGTTCCAGGCGCTGCTGGTAGCAACGAGATTGTGTTTGTGTGCGTGTCACATTTGGGGGATGGAGGGGATGATTCTGACCCCACATTACCGCCCAGAGCAGCATCCCTACTCTGCACACACTTGCAGTTAACAGCAAATCATTGAGATGTAGCCAAGGTTACTGCTGCCACTGGGAGGTGGGATACGCTGCGATATCGCTGGCATTAAATGGTATGGACAATCTGTAATGTGCTGTGTTATAACAGAATGTGTGTTGTTATCAGAAGGAACAATGATGTACCCTACTGTACATCTGTATGCACAACTTTTATAGCCTAGGTCTCCATACATTACATTACATTACATAAAATATCTGTTGTCTAAATTTAGCATAGGTTGAACTTCATAGACATACTATATGTCTTTTTTTCAACCTCATCTACGACTATGTAACTACTATGAAGCAATCAGTCCCTGCTTCAGCACAGGTGGCTCAATCAGTCCCTTCTACTGCACAGGTGGCTCAGTCTTTAACTGAGCCTTTGATTGAGCCACCTGTGCTGAAGCTGGGATATCCTTCCTGAAAACCTGATCTGTTGGGGAAGTCTTGAGGACTGGAGTTGAGCCCCTTGCTCTACATAACCTTATTGGCATTTGACTCCTATCCCCTTTTGCTGCCTTATTAACCAAGCCTCTCTGGCTGCCAAGGGGTTAATAGGATGAGCTTTTTCTCTGTATACAGATTTTCCTTTTCCCTTTCTATTTTGATCTTTTTCACCCAAGTCCCTGCACTTTTTTCTCCACGCTCACCCATCCGTCGCACACGCCGATCTCCCCAACGTCTCTAATTTTGATTGGCTACCTTAATTCTGCAGCACGCTGCTGTGAATAATTATGCGGATCCATTGTGCGTTTCAGATGCCTTTTTTTTTATGTTGCTCTTTTAAAAAAAATAATTTTATACTGTATATATATATATAAATTTAAAATGTGACAATTGGAGCTCCCAGCTGTCTGATCGGAGGTGGGCAGTTTTGGAGTTGGCCTCTCTCGTAACCCTGCAAAGGGATTGCTTATGACGGGACATAGGTAAACCTCCTAATTATTGCAGTGTTGTGCCTTTCAGAAAGATGCTGCCCGCAAGGGTTAAGATATTTGGTTGGGAAGAGAAGTCGGCAATAAGATATCCCCCCCCCCCTCTCTTCTTCCAGTTTCTCCCCTCCCCTACTCCCCCCCCAAAATAAAAAGCTGTCAAGGATTTAAATTATAGGTGCACATGAGGCCTTGATTACATTGTTTTGTATACACTGCTATTAGCATACTGAAATGAAGTCTAATTTTTCACGGCTGCACCTCACTCAGAACCCAAATCACAAAGGCTCTCTGTAACGGAAGATACAATCTCGCCAATTGTTCTGCTGTCTGCAGCAGATCTTCGACTGCGTGGAAGAGACCCACTCCAAACCAGCGCCGGGGCAAATAACAGCCATTACAGCGCGCCGCGTGTCACGCTGCAGATGCAATCTTAATATTCATGTAACTCACTTTAGATTTGTTAACACAAATGTGCAGTACAGAAAAACTGTGATTTGCCACTAAGTAAGTGGGACACCTATTTGCCAGGGAACGTGAATGATTTTAGATCTCGCCTTTTTGCCTTCAGAGCTTTCTCCCCCCACCCAGTCCTCTTTGTGCAATTTGTTTGCATAATTCATATAACACTGCCAGATATCCCAGGCTTACATCCTCTGATAATGAATAGTTATTAGCATCTTATCTCCAGGGCAAGTACCCTTGCGTGTGTGTTTTTTTTTTTTTTGTAATGTGGGATGGCGAGAACACACTGTATTTTAGATGTATTTTTTTCTTCTATATCGTGGTCCTCGTGATGTTATATTCCACCACTGTGATGGTCATTAAACTGCTTTAGCAATAGCTACTGGTAAAATGCCAGCTGCTCTTGTGGCAGGTGAATGTTTGTATCCAAATTAGTCTTGAAATATCAAATATAGGGGAATTGTTGGGCGCTGATCAGTTGTGAAGACCAGAGCAGAGTTGTCTCGTTTTCCGTTTTTGTTTTTGTAATATAACCTTTGCAATAAACCTTGTTTAATCTGGGTGACCCTATCGCACCTTGGCGCGCAGTGCTTAATAGCACGGTAGCAAGACCCCCCCCCTTTTTTTTTGCACACATTTATTGCTATTAAATGGCACCTGCTGCCGCGTTGTGTGTCCTGCTGCGACGCGCCAACGGAGCAGTAATTGCGGCTACATTAGCACAATAGATCTTTGTGGAAACGCTACGAAAGACGGGAATTGCGTGGGTTACGAAAGCGTACGATTTTGAACATCCAAAAATGTGCAGTTGTTGGCCTGTGCCATTTGGTGCACTTTTATTATAATATATCCCTACATATGCCAAAGGATCGCTGTTTTTTTACCCGGATTCAATAGCAGCCTTTGTAGACTACGTGCATTATATCCATGTCCTGAGCGCGCGGCTCCGTGAGTGAAGACACTGACTCTGAAAACACTGTCACTGAGTTTGAAGCAGGGGAGCTTGGTTCAAGTCCCGCTGCCAGCTCCTCACTTTATCTCCCTGCGCCTCACCAAAAAATAGATTGTTATCTCTACATGACATCATTGTTGCAGGCACAAGTTCCTATGTACAGCAGTGCATACACTGTCGGTGCTATACAAGAAAAACCTATTGTTATATCATGCGCACATGGATATTGTCATCAGGTCTCATCTATATTATTTCAATCCAACCATTTGCTGTTGTTTTTTACAAACAGACAGAAAGCTAAATTGGTGAGAAGGTGGAAGGTCAGGTAGTCTTCTATACCATCTGTGCACTGCTGGAACCAAAGGCAAAATGTATGTGATTCATTAAGTTCGGTTACACCTGGGCAAATAACATGGCTTTACCTAAAACGGTTCTTTTCCCCGAGTTAATACCTTCACTCCAAGGTAATCATATGGGAAACCGGCAGCCGTAATTGAGCGCATTGGCGTAGGGCGGTCCTCCCAGCCAGACGCTGAAATACTGTAGGGTTTTTGCTGGAGAGGAGAAAAGAACAAATTCAGAAGAGGGCGCGTTGCCTTGTATACCTCCAAGTAGATGAACCGATGCGACATGTGGGAAGATACCTGATCCTTATGCTAATTTAAGTAATTTTAATTAATGTACACATGAAAATGTGCATATTTCCCAAGTATCTCAGATGTGTACACCGGTATCTTCCCACATGTAGCATGGGTTCATCTACTTGGAGGTATACAAGGCAACGCGCCCTTTTCTGAATTTGTCCTTTTGTCCTCTCCAGCAAAAGCCATATTTCAGGGTCTGGCTGCGAATAATACCGACTTCAATAATGTCACGTTATTTCGAGATAATGGTGCGTTAAATTAACCCTACACTAATGCGCTTAATTACGACTGTTGTTTTCCCATATGATGACCTTGACGTGAACAAGGTATGAACTTGGGGAAAAGAACCGTTTTAGGTAAAGTCATGTTGTTCACCCTGATATAAGCAAACTTAACGAATCTAGCCCAAAGGGTTTGCAAGTTTTGGGGAGGATGCAATGTATTGTAGCTTGTACCATACGGTGCATTTGGAAACTATGCAAATGGTTTGCCTCGCTGCTTAGGAACGATTTAACATTCAAGGTTTTGATCACGAGAAGATCCTGACTTTGCAATAGGCAAAGCAAATAGGATAAGACTATTTCTCAGACTTACTATGAGATGAACCCTATTACAAGTATTTTATTTTTTAAAGTACCAGCCAATACGTTTAAGGTCACACAAATATTTGTTGTTAAAAAAGAAAAAGAAAAGAAGGAAATGGTTCTTTAACTTGTTCACAAGCAAAAGTGCCTTCAATTGAGTGGACTTTATAGGTCTACTCAATTGAAGGCACTTTTGCTTCTCCAACGAGTTAATGAAGTCTTTGCCTTTTTTTTAATAAACAGTCCGGCTAATGTCAAGTACACCAAAAATGAATAAGAAGTCAAGTCATAGTCCGTTCTGATGACAAAGGAGAGGTGCTCAACTCCTGTCCTTAAGACCCCCCCCAACAGGTTGGGTTTTAAGGATATCCCTTCTTCAGCACAGGTGGTCCAATCAGTCCCTGCTTGAACCACCTGTGCTGAAGCACCCCTGACATAGATGAGCTGTTTTAACGTTCCTTCTGGAGGGAACAACCTATTACAGAATACAGCGCTTAGAGCTCCCTAATTGTATGAACTCTGCCTGTGGAGGAAACCCCCAATTTAATAGCCAGAATAAAAGCCGGTTTACTTCCCCTCCTTTCCCCCCCCCAAAGGAGGTTTAAAATAAAATGTTATAATTTTGTTAGTCAGGAGACATTTTTGATTTGTAAAGTGATATATGGAAATAGAAGGATAAAGTGCATAAATAATCCTAGATTGTAAGCTCTTCGGAGCAGGGACTCCTTTTCCTAAATGTTACTTTAAAGTCTGAAGCACTTCTCCCCTTTGTGTTATTTATATCTTATTATTTATATGATTGTAACTATTACTGCTGTGAACCGCTATGTACATTAATGGCGCTATACAAATAAAGACATACATACATTAACAGCCAGTGTGACTTCTGCTACGTCTGGAACAGCACATATAGTTATATTTTTTACTTGCTAGTGCTGAAAATGTACAAGCCGCTGTACATACAAGTTTGCATATCATGGGTGATTGAATCTGCAATTGGGATTAACACATGGACCCGCCCTAAATGTTCTACTGCCATGTAATGATGTCATCAGTACTCTCTTCCCCCAAGCAAGGAGCACAGTACTTCAAGATCAAAAGCCTCGCACACGTTCTGGGGTCATGAACCAGGGTAAAAGTGAAGACAACAACTGCACCCAATTTCTCCAAGAAAAGCAATGGGAGTTTATCTTACTATATATTTCTGAAAGCGTCATATGTTTCCATGTCTGTATGTGTCTCTCTGTGTCCCTCCCTGTGTCCCTAGCGGCAATCCCATTGGACCTTGGGCCAGGCCAATGAGATTGCTCCCTTGGCCCGCCCGCCCCCGCACACCTCTCATTGGCCTGAGGTGGAGTGACGGGCCAAAGGAGAGACGGAGAGAGAGAGACACACACACACACCCACCCCCCTCCCCCACGCTCTCTGCGGCTCTCCCCTCACATAGGCCGCTCCTCCAGCTGACCATCCCCGAGAGCGCTCCCCACGGCTCTCACCACCCATAGGCAACTCCCTCACCCGGCGCTCTCCCTCACCCCACACCCGCTCACCCCCCCGCTCTCTCCCCCCGCCCGCTCACCATCCTCTCCCCCCTCCCACCCTCCCACCCGCTCACCCCCCCACTCCGCTTATCCCCCCCCCACCCACAGACACAGAGCACGCTCTCTGCGGCTCTCCCCTCACACAGGCCGCTCCTCCGTCTTTCTCCGCCTCTCCCGTGCAAGGCACACCACCTCCTCACCGGAGCGTCTCAGCCTCTCCGCTGAGGAGCCCGAGGTGGAGGAGGAGGGCGGCCGGTACCCGGAGGAAGAGGAGGAGCGCGGCCGTGTGCAAGGTGAGGAAACGCAGGGGAATGGGTTATTAAACGCGTCCCTGACCCCCCCTGCCCTTTGCGCCCTCCCTGCCCCCCCTACCCTCCCTGCCCCCCTGCCCACCTGCCCCCCGCCCCCTGCCCTCCCTCCCTTTGCCCCCTGCCCTCCCTCCCCCTGCCCTTTGCCCCCTGCCCTTTGCCCCCTGCCCTCCCTCCCCCTGCCCTTTGCCCCCTGCGCTCCCTCCCCCTGGCCTTTGCCCCCTGCCCTCCCTCCCCCTGCCCTTTGTCCCCTGCCACTCTCCACCTGCCCCTCCTCCCCCTGCCCCCCCAGCCCTTTGCCCCCTGCCCCCCCAGCCCTTTGCCCCCTGCCCTTTGCCCCCTGCCCTCCCTCCCCCTGCCCTTTGCCCCCTGCCCTCCCTCCCCCTGCCCTTTGCCCCCTGCCCTTTGCCCCCTGCCCTCCCTCCCCCTGCCCATTGCCCCCTGCCCTTTGCCCCCTGCCCTCCCTCCCCCTGCCCATTGCCCCCTGCCCTCCCTCCCCCTGCCCTTTGCCCCCTGCCCTCCCTCCCCCTGCCCTTTGCCCCCTGCCCTCCCTCCCCATTGCCCCCTGCCCTCCCTCCGCATTGCCCTTTGCCCCCTGCCCTCCCTCCCCCTGCCCTTTGTCCCCTGCCACCCTCCACCTGCCCCCCAGCCCTTTGCCCCCTGCCCCCCTAGCCCTTTGCCCCCTGCCCTCCCAGCCCTTTGCCCCCCCAGCCCTTTGCCCTTTGCCCTGCCCTTTGCCCTGCCCCTCCCTCCTCTCCCTGCCCAACCCGCCCCTCCCTGCCCTTTGCCCCCCCCCGCCCCTCCCTGTACTGTAGATAAGGTAAGGTGTTAAAAGTGTTTGAAGCCAGGGGACGGTGACAAGGGAAGGTGGGGAGGGGGAGGGATGCTGCGGGGGGGGGGGGGGGGGGGGGCGAGAGAAAGTGTTGATAAGAATGGAGGCAAGCAGGATAATTACAAACTATTTTGATAGGGTGTGAGAAAACCCATGTCCGCATTAAGTCCTTTGGTTTTGGTGTCAAAGAGTCTTATCATTCTGAGTTCAAATGTTTTCCGTTCTTGGGTGCGTTTAAACATTCCATTGAGGAATTTGATTTTTAAATCATTTATGGAATGATCTGGTTGTGAGAAGTGATGTCCCACAGGTGAGTATATATATATACTGTATATATCAGTGTATTTGTGCTAATAACATTCAGTTTATAACCCGGAGTACTCCTTTGAATCCGCACACGCATTCTGACCATTGAGGAACGGCTTGTTTCTTGTAGCGTCTTTGAATCAAAATATGAATTCTCTAGGCAAATCATACATATGAACAGACAACATATCTCATTTAACAAATTAACATATTTATTGACCAGCTGTCAATAAATATTCTCATTTGTCAAATGAAGTACAGCATGCTGACTAATCATATGTATGATATGCCCGGAAAATTCCCATTTTGTATAGGTTGTTTATAACCCGATCAGCCATCCTCTTCAACGGCACCTATATATCCTCAGGAAAAGACCCAACACAGTCTGTTGTAATAGAGAGTCCAACTTCTGTTTCCGTCAAGATCAGGTGTTAGTCTAACTTTGGAGAGAAATAACTTCCCGTAATTTCAGATACCGAAAGCTCGAGTAAGTCATCCATAGATTTAATACGGCAATCCAGGTTGCCGGTTCTCAACATTTCCCCCCCCCCCCCCACATTTTTATTTTCTTACATAGTCTTGAAGCAGGGGGCCTGCGGAGGGAAATCCCATTAATTTCAGCTCCGACGGTCCCCTTGCTTCTGGAGATACTTGCCTCTTTAGGGGGTGCCAGTAGCCGCTTGGCTAGCAGGGATTACGTAATGGCGCATTTGCAAAGCTCCCGCGCCCTGCGGGCCAATAGGAAGCCGTGACATCATCAGGTTCGGCGTCCTATTGGCAGGCATGAACGCGGGAGCTTTAAACTTGCAGGAGATACTTCTTACCCCCTTCGGAGGTAAGAATCTCAGGAAGCAGGGGGTCCCCAGAGCTGGAATAAATGGGGTTCAGATCTGGAGAACCCGTGCTTCAAACCTATGTTAAAAAGAATTTACAAAGCGCTTTAATTGCTCCTGTAAGGACATGATTCATACACATAAAGCTTTAGGGTCAAATGGACTAAGCTGTGCTAGCCGTAAATTACCTAATGCTGCATTCACTTGAATAGGGTGTAAGGTGTCTTCTCGTGATGAGAGGTCTTCTGCATTAGCACTGTTTAATAAATATGGCCCTCAGTATTGGTTTGCACAGAAATAGCCAAGTTGTATTGTATTGTACAAAAGTGTCCTCAGCGCTTCACAAAGAATACAGTACAGGGAATTATAATAATACAAAAAGCGCAGCAAAAATCAGACAATGGGAAAGGAAATCCCTGCCCCGAAGAGCTTACAATCTAAGAGGTTTGAGGGGAAACTTATAGAGACAGCAGGTGAGGGAATAAGTGCTATAGATGGGTGTGTTTGGCCACAATGGGTGGTATTAGTGCCTGTGGGACAGTAGCCATGAGTGCAGGCTATTGGGGGCAAGTGTTAAATGAAAATGTTAACACCATTTACGGTGGAAGAGATGGCAGGGAGCCGTGGGTGAGATCAGCTGTGTACAGTATGTCTGGCTTAATCCATAAACTCTTCCAAATAATTAACATTTTTCTATTTTCTTTTTTCCCAAATGTATGCCTTTTTTTTATATATTTACGGACACAAGCTAAACTTCTAGTCAAAAGAGATGGGGATTCCAGCATTTTCCAAACTCTCTTCATTGTAGGATTGACACTGGCAGAATTCTAATTCAGCAAAGTACTTATTCAGCACAGGGGTAAAATTGACAAAGATAAAGCCTCAGATGGCGATCATAGCAGAGCTAGGAATTAATCATTGGTGCTCAATGAATACATCATCACAGTGTGTTAAAGAGACAGCACTTTAAATACAAAAAAATAAGTGGGTAGCCTTATAATCTACAGGTATTTAGTCTGTAATGTTTGTATATGTAAAATAATGACGTCCAAACTTCGGTCTACTGTATATCAACTTTTCTCGTCTGTAGTTATTGCAGGTCCAGTTTTATACGAAAAACCGGAAACCAGTCATTTTGTACCCAGACAGAAAGTGGTGAGCATAATGTGACGAACTGGCCGTATAGTGCAGGGGTCCTCAACTCCAGTGCTCAAGACCCCCCAACAGGTCAGGTTTTAAGTATATCCCAGTTTCAGCAAAGCTGTCTCAATTAGTGGCTCAATCAAAGACTTGGCCACTGATTGACCCACCTGTGCTGAAGCAGGAACTGGTGGAGCCACCTGTGCTGAAACAGGGACTGATTTAGCCACCTTTACTGCAGCTGGGATATCCTTAAAGCCTGACCTGTTGATGGGTCTTGAGGACTGGAGTATAGTGGACTGGAGAACACAATGAAACAAAGCTTTTTATTTATTTTTTACCTGGGCATTTTTGCGCACCTGCATTGTATTGCATTTTTGCGCACCTGCATTGTATTGCATTTTTGCGCACCTGCATTGTATTGCATTTTTGCGCACCTGCATTTTATTGCATTTTTGCGCACCTGCATTGTATTGCATTTTTGCGCACCTGCATTGTATTGCATTTTTGCGCACCTGCATTGTATTGCATTTTTGCGCACCTGCATTGTATTACATTTTTGCGCACCTGCATTGTATTGCATTTTTGCGCACCTGCATTGTATTGCATTTTTGCACACCTGCATTGTATTGCATTTTTGCACACCTGCATTGTATTGCATTTTTGCACACCAGCATTGTATTGCATTTTCGCACACCTGCATTGTATTGCATTTTTGCACACCTGCATTGTATTGCATTTTTGCACACCTGCATTGTATTGCATTTTTGCACACCTGCATTGTATCGCATTTGGACTCTGTACATTTTGTTATATTTTGAATGAAACGAACCGCAAAGAAACAAATAATTTGTTGTAGGATACATGTGTGATGGTATATGCCATCTAATGTTATACATGCAATTGCCTCAAATACATAAAACATGTATAGTACCTTTGGAAAGGGCTTCCGCCCCCATTGGTTCAGGCCCTTGGTAAGTGGTGAAAATTCATGTGAAAATTCATGTAAAAATCCCAGCTGCCTAGGATAAACAACATCACGGAAGAAAAAAATCAAATCAAAATGTCATTTTAGTCTGATGATGTCATGGTCTTCACTTTTTAGAGGGAGAGCCATCTAATGAGGGTGAGACCCGCATGGCATTCTGGGAGAATAAATAGCAAACGTGGAGTCGCCCTCGTTCGGGGGCAATTTCCCCCTTTTAAATGTGAAATATTAAACATATTTGAGTGCCTGAAGTTCGATAGAATGCATAGAAAATACTAATATGAAATATTCTGTGTTAGCAGTTGTCATTCCAAGATCTGTAATGACTAGCTGAGCTGTAAAATATGCTTATTCCATTGTGTTAGGGATTGCAACATTTATTCTGACAAAATATTAAAGACAGTTTTTCTCCTTGTGATCACCAGACTGTCATTTTGTCTCACGAAGACATTGCTACATTACTGTGACATTTGCTACATCTCAATATTATGAAGGAAGACACTTGTATAGCCGGCATTAATAATTGTAAGGAATTAAAAAGAAAAACAGGTTCCGACGGTTAAATATAAGTGTATGATTTATATTTATTAAGAATGCCTCTGTTTTATGTAACGGTATATTTACTAAACTTGTGTTTCCCAAGTTGCAAAAAAAAAATGTTTTTGTACACATGAAGGGCCATTAAACCAGCAATTCTCTCTCTCTCTCTCTCTCTGTCTCTCTCTCTCTCTCGTCTTGAATTATATAGCGCCAAAAGTGTACTCGGCGCTTCACAAAGAATACAGTACAGGGAATTATAATAATACAATAAGTTCAGCCAAATCAGACAATAGGAAAGGAAATCCCTGCCCCGAAGAGCTTACAATCTAAGTGGTATGATGGGAGAGTTACAGAGACAGCAGGTGAGGGAATACGTGCTGTAGATGGCAGTGCTTGGCCACAATGGGTGGTAGGAGTGACTGTGGGTGTATAGCCACGAGTGCATGCTCTTGGGATGCTTGATTTGTGGGGTGAGCTTTAAGGTTTGTCAGTATTAAATCAGAAGGTTAACACCTTTATACTTGCATATATACTTACATACTATATATTTACAGGGGCAGAGATGGCAGGGCGGCGTGGGTGAGATCAGGTGTGTATGTCTGGGTTCCGGCTTAGGGGAGATCCCCAGCAGCAGGAGAGAGTCTTGGGGGAGGGAGCTGTGTGTGTGTGTACCTTGGGGGGAGCTGTGTGTCTTGGGTGGGAGTTGTGTGTGTGCATTGGGGAAGCTGTAAGCTGTGTGTGATTCATTGGGGTTGAGGTGTGTGTGGAGGGGGCATGGAGTGAGTAAGCGAAAGAGGGGGTGTAAGAGAGGGGGGCATGTGTGAGGGGGGAAGTTGAGGGTAAGTGGTAGAGAGGGGGAGGAAAGAGGTGGAGCGCGAGAGGGGTATGCGTGAGAGAAAGGGGGATGCGTGAGAGAGAGCAGTGCATGAGAGAGAGGGGTGAGTGAAATGGTGCGTGAGAGAGGGGTGCGTGAGTGAGATGGCGGTGCATGAGTGAGATGGGGGTGCGAGAGAGATAGAGGGGTGCATGAGTGAGAGAGAAAGAAGGGGCTGCATAGGTGAGAGAGAGGGGTGCATGAGTGAGAGATGATTAATAAATTATTTGGGATTTTGTCCCGGTTTTTCACTTAAAAAATATGGTCAACTTAATTATGAGTTAAAAAAAAAATGGAGACCATATTCTCTAATACTACAATCACCGATTTAATAATAATCAAAAATAATCTAAACTCAGCGGCGCACACGTAACCGCAGCGGAGGATTCCCCAGGCCTGGTGGAATCTATTGCGCTGTGCTACCGGATGTAAGGCGAGAAGGGGATTGTGTTGGAGGCCCCGCATCGTGGGACCACGCTTGCCGCCTTTCTACAAATCCCCTGGTGTACTCGAGTAGTCAGGAAGGTACCATAACATGCACCAACACCACACAGGGAGGGTACACTGGCGACACACTTTATTCGAGCTCGGCTAGTACCCCGAATTCGGGTATACCCGGGTGTATTGAGGTTTGTGACTGTTTTCTGCCCGGGTGCATTGAGGTATTTTCCAAGCAGGGATTGAAGCATTTTATTCCCGCTGGCTGCAATACTGCACAGTATATATATATATACTGCATTACAATTCATGAATTTATGCCATCTGGTAGACACGCGAAGCATTGCAGCCTATTAAATCCTAATCATTATCATTTAACAGATCAGCCGCCTGTCAGCCAGGCATGAACCCAGGCTGGGAAGGCAAACGTAACGGGGCTTGTCAGAGGTGAGGAGCGGCGCATTCCAGGTATCTGCCAGGTACATACTGGGTATTTGCTCGAATAAAGTGTGTCGGTGCAGTAGCGCTGCCCTCACATATATCTGGGTGGGACTGTTTGGACGGACCATTGGGATTTAGGTGCCATGGGCACCCTCAGTACTTTGGGGGACGTTTACTGTGATTGTGTATCTACAGTAGTGTATTGCTGAGACTATGGGGCCATAGTAAATAGGTTGTACATACTAGGTTGTGGTTATTGGAGGTATACCAAATAGGTATACCGGTTCCTGTGAGGGACTATCCCGCCAACGCAGGGATCCTCGCGGGTGGAGGCGCTGCGCCAGCCACCCTAGGCTCCCCAAGCACGGAGGCTTAACAGGTAGCACCATAACACGCATATCTCCCTGAGGAGGAGGGAAGGGATGTTACATGTGTATGTATGTATGTATATAGATATAAAAGCAAAAGAGCACTGTGCTCATTTGCATGTAATTTCCCAGAATCCCTGGCTGCAGTGGAAGCATTGTAAGCTAAGAGATAATGGGGAAGGGCAGGCTTGCAGACCTGTGTGAGACGTGTGAATGTGCTCACACGTGATATTTGTATTTGTACAGCAGAGGGTTTTTTCCTCACCGTAACACATTTTATATAATATAAACCGTATACATCTATAGTGTTTTGGGGGAAATCCACTTTCGCACATTTTTTTTTTTTTTTCAAGTCACGGCTTAAGAAAAATAAAATATATATATTACTACCAAACGTGATGAGGGATGAGAGAGAGGGGGGGGGGGGCTAGGGAGGTGTTCCTTCCTCAGACAAATTACGACCTGCTGTTTCCATGGCAACTGGATTCGTGCTTCATAAAAGCCTTTTAATAGAGATTTACAAAAGCTTAACGTACTGCATCCATTAGAAAAAGGAAAAAAAAAAAAAACTGCTGTGCTTACTGTTTTCATTCCATAGTGACTTTCACAATATTTGTTTTCAGATTCTTAAATGTGCCCTTCCTACGTAATATCGCTGCCCAGCTTCGTGTCGTCTTTGGGGATCAGGAGACTTTCCTCTTCGTTTGTCATTCATTTTCATTTTGTGTTCCAGACGTGACTGTGCAAGTCGAGATGTTCGTTAGACCAAGGGGGGGTAGTCGACTCCAGTCCTCAAGAGGTTCCATGGGTCGGGTTTTCAGGATCTCCCTGCTTCAGCACAGGTGGCTCAATCCTGATAACATGACCTGTTGGTGGCCCTTGAGGGCTGGAGCTGGCCGCTCCTGATTTACGATGTGTCAAGAGGAGTTTCCACCTGTCCCTTGGTTTAGTCCAAATGATAATCACGCTTCATCATTCATCAACACCTGATCTGTTGGTAGCTCTTGAGGACTGGTGTTGACTACCCGTGCTGTAGACCAGGGGTACACAAACGTCCTGCGCCAAAATGAATGAGATTTTGAGGTCCTGGATTAAAAATGTATATTTTCACAGGAAATCTGCTTAGTAAGAGTTGTGACTCTGTTGAAGCCTCAAACGCATCTGGTGCTACAAAGGAGACCTGATTGTAGAGAGAGGGTCGCAAACAAAATCCATTGTATTGTACAGGGATCAAGGGAGGCAACACTGGGACGTCATAGGACAGAGGTACAGACCATTTTAACCATGTCACTATTTCCTTGGGAGAAGCCCACACTAGATTGAGCGTTATCATTAGTCATTACACCTCATAATAAAATAATGGGTTACATGGGGTGGGGAGACATTGCTCCAGTTTACCATCACTGAGGTAGTCGTGTGTGTATGTGAATGTGTATATAAGGGACACCACAGACTTTATCAACAGGCTCAAGGATCTGACTATTGATGTCAAGGGCACTCTACTGGTGACAATGGATGTGGCAAGTCTGTACACCAATATCACCCATGCCAAAGGGATGGAGACCAAAAAAATACAATTGGACAAGTACAGTGACCACATGGGCCCACCGTCGGAGTTCTTGCTACTTTTGAGGGATATCGTTCTGCATAAGAATTTCTTTAAATTCGAGAGAAAATTCTATCTCCAACTGATGGGCACAGCGATGAGGTGGTCCAATATGGCCCCGTCATATGCTAATCTGTTCATGGACGTGTACGAGGAGACGCATATCTTGAATGACTCCCCCATCTCTCACCATATTATCAGCTATATGAGGTACATCGGCGATGTGTTCATGGTGTGGGGTGGTACAGAGGCAGACTTGACACTATTCCTGTAATACTTGAACCACGTCCCCTCGAACATACAGTTCACTATGTGCTGAAGTCACATTCTTGGATACTGTGGTATAGAAAGGTGAGGACTCGCCAGACTTTAGAGACAGATAAGAATACTCTGCTATTGGCATTCAGTCATCATCCTGTACCTCTCAAGAGGGGTTTACCCTACTCTCAGTTCTTGAGGGTACGGAGGATAACAAGCGAGCAGCATGAAGTTGATCGGGCTTCTCAATTAATGGCCACATGTTTTCTTGACAGAGGATATGGTGGCCAGAAGATCAAAACTGCCCTGACAAAAGCAAGAGGCATCGAACGTAGCCAACTTCTGGCACCGTCTTCTAAAACTCAAGGAGACATTCGTTTTAATATCAACAGTACGTTTAGTACAGCATCAGTGTTCATCAAATCCAGTATCCTGAAACACAGGCATATTCTTGCCAGTGATGGGAAAATCGGCAAACACTTCGTTAAACCACCATTGTTTTGCTATAGAAGAGCACGGAACCTGGGAGATTCGTCGACCCAGTCCGATCCAGTGGCAAAATATGTGGGCACAACCAACTGGGTAACCAGAACACCGGGTGTTTTTTAATGAGATGGGTGCACAAATTGCCAGCACATGCTCTTAGGCAAAACATTTGCGCATCCACAGAGTGGAAAGCCTATTAAAATTAAGGACTACATGAATTGTGAGACCAGATTTGTGGTATACCTTATCAGGCCCATGTGGTCTGTACTATACAGGCAAGATGACCCGCATGCTAAAAGAACGCACTTGTCTACATACAGTAGATCAACAATTAGAAAGGCACTATTGAAAACAACGGACACAGATGATCTAAAACTTCAACCAGTTGCAAGGCATTTAAAAAAACTCAAACACAGCCTGGCAATGATGCCTATTCTATGGGGCCTGAGACCCTCCCTGCAAACTCCTTTAAATGGAACAAGGATGATTTTTTAACTATGTGCTATGGCACCAAAAGGTCACAACGAGGATCTGAAACTGGGATGCTTGGCACATACACACATACACACATACACACACTGTTGGCCTTCACATGGATGGAAACAGTGTGGGAAGTGAGTTCACGTTCTGTAATTGTTGTGAAAAAATAATGCTGCAGAGTACAACGGGGTATGAAGGACAATAATGATACATACCATAAGCATTACATTATTACTACAGTATTAACATACACTATTACAAAAGAGGATCCTCTTCATAGAAAAATAGAATGTGGCGGCAGATAGGAACCTATTGGCTCGCCCGCTGTAAAACCTCACACCCTAATTGATCCCTGTTTTTCTTTCATAATTAGGGTAGCCTCATGTATAGTGAATTCCCTTTCTGTATTAGCCCCTACCACCTCTGTTGGGAGGCGATTTCAAGAAACCACCACCCTTTCCGTGAAGTTCTCCCTGACACCCTCCAGAGCACAACCTCTTACAGTTCTTCTCTCTCTATGAAATATGCTTCCTCCTGTACTTAGGTGAAACCCTTTAGATATTTGAAAGTGTTCGTCATATTCCCCCCTCTCCCTTCTACCCTCTAAGCTGTGCATTGCACTTACTGTCTTACGCCGTGTTTGTTTTTCTGCCTTTAACGGGGTTGTTGGGGCCGTATACAGTGCCCTAGTGGCAAAGTGGTCCGGCCTAGTTTAAAACCTAGTGTCTCCTGCGTTGATACTGTAAGTCACCCTTCTCTAAGGCAGGGGTGCGCAAACGGGGTGTTGGGGGGGCTTGAGATTTTCCAGGGGGGGGGAGCATGGCGCTTAAAGAGGCCTCACGCTCTCCCTCCAAGGCATTTAAATTAAATGTGGGGGGGACCGCGCGAGACCTCTACAACTTCTTCTAACTGGTCATCGGCGACGCGTCGCCGTGGTAACCCGGCGTCAAACTATGCAGTGGAGTCACGTGATGTCGCATTATCATGACAACGTTAACGCCAGAGCTGAGCAGGGAGAGGAGACGGGGTGGGCCCGAGCAGGCAGGGGGCGCAGGGGGATAAGTTTTTGCACCCCCTATGTTCTGTATTCACTGCCACTGTTGAGAATAAACGATTATTAAAATGACACTAGTATACTTTAGGTCAGGGGGGCTCAACTTCAGACCTCAATCCTGCCCCCTGCCCAAAAGGTCAAGTTTTCAGGATATCCCAGCTTCAGCACAGGTGGCTCAATCAGCTCTGATTGAACCACCTGGGCTGAAGCAGGTCCTGATTGAGCCACTTGTGCTGAAGCTGGGATATTCTAAAAACCTGACCTGTTGGGGGGGTGGTGGCTTGTTGACTGGAGTTGAGCACCCCTGCTTTACCATAGGCTATATTATGGGACTTTGGTGGTGCAGCGACTAACCATGTGGTACTGTAATAACTCAGCAGAGGCTCATTAGTGAAGCGTCTGTGAAGGGAAATGTTCCATCAGAAGTGATCAAAATAGGGATTGAAATAGTGGTATGGAGCCACATACTGTAGATGAAGCTTAATTCAAAACAAGGGAGGCAAATAAAGTGTTTGGGGTTCCTGACAGTATTTATTACATAAGCCAGTTGAAGTTGTGACAATATATTTTAATATGATTGGAGTACATTTGAGTCCCCTAATGCAAGGGTGTGTCATCTGATATTGTTTTACACTAGGTACTCTAAATGAATTAAACATTTTTTTTTGTAATATTGTTTAAGCAGCAAGTATATGAATTAACATTAATAACAATTGTTGTGGTGAAATAACCGCTCTCCAAAAATCATGCCATTAAAAAAAAAAATACACCAAAAATTATTTCTAAAAACAAGCGTGATCCAACTGCTGGATATGATATATTATATACACACACATATACAGTATACGCACAGACACAAAGGATCTGTCCCGCCAAGCCGCTGCTTCTCGTGTCCTGACTGTCTGTGTGTCTGCAGGTCAGCCTGTCGGCAGGCTCTCACAGATCCAGCAATTGATTTATGCAGACATTATTCATCTGGGATTTCTTTTTTCCGGACTGTGTGATCCTGGTTCCAGGGTTGTGAATATTGACCTCTCCGATGCCTTTTATTCTTATATTTATGTGAGTGCATATCGTACCACTTTTTAGCCTTTGGATTAAATTATTTATATTACGTTAATACACCATGGAGCGTGCGCTTTCTAATATATATATATATATATATATATATATATATATATATATATATCACAGTACAATATAGGATGTAAAAGAAAAAAAAGCATTGACGTCAATCTGAAACACAAATCCTAATGGATTTCAAACACCAAATGAACTATCAATTTCCTTTGAGGAAATTCACTTGAATAAAACGGAGTATAAGATCACCCAGTTGCGTTGGTTTATGTATTTCTGACTAGCAAGGCGCTTGATTGAAAGGCTTTGACCGGGATGGAGTGGGAATGTTGCCAATGATCATTTTCAATTTTTCTGGATACAACTCATTGATTCATTTTTTTCTATTTCCTATAGATAAAACATGGTTCCACAAAACATTCATCTTTTAGATTTCCTTCTTGTGATCGGCTCCAGGAATTAATCAGCAGCTGTAACACGAGAGATTTCAAGCTTCCTGCTGGCAAATGTATTCACTATTTTGAAACGTGTCCTTGCATGAAAATAACACAAGCGCACGTTTTTAGGGGGCTTTAATGTTGCTGTGATTGTGCAGCTAATTATCCAAGCCTCGAAACGAGGACGCCCCAAAAGGTCCGGCCAACACCCTACAAATGCCATGACTTGTATTTCTTAGGCAGTGCTTGAAGAATTTAACGTTGAGGAAAAGCTATTCTGACCATGTGTTAGAAAGATTTATACAACAATTTGGCATAAAAAGGCAGATAGGCTTCTAAAAAAAATAATCAGATTTTCTTTAAATAAACAATGGAACCATTAGCCTGCCAATAATAATAATAATAATAAAAAAGTAGCATTCTATAGTAGGGAATTAAAAAGTAGGGGTACTGTGTGTCCCATAGAACCATTACACACTGACCACGGTTCTTAAGAAAGCAGTGAAAGAAGAAAAAGTTGCTGAAGCATTATAAAAGGTTTCAGTTGAATAGATCCCAGTCACTTGTGTTAACCCACAGATACTGCAGGAGTCCTGGTGCTGTCCTAGGTGCTGATGTTAAAATCAACCGGTTCTTGGAGTAGCAGTTACAGTGGTGATAGTTTCAGCCCCCAAATCAGTGCAATGTTTTTAATAATCTCGGCAAAGTCTAAAGCTCCCACGTCACGTTGGCAAATAGGAAGTCAAACCTGATGACCTCACGGCTTCCTATTGGACCATAGGGTGTGGGAGGTTTGAAAAGCGGCCATTAAGTGATCGCTGCTAGCCAAGCAGAGTGGCTACCGGCATCCACTATGGAGGTCTGTAACTCCGAAAGCAGGGGTCCCCAGAGCTGAAATTAATGGGGTTCAGTTCCGGTGACCCCCTGCTTCAAACCTATGTTAAAATAATAATAATATAAAATCACAGCAATATGGGGGCTGTAACCATCGAAAACAATCACCTGATTGAATTGCCTCTTTAATATCTGAAGTGGCAAAGGTACCTCAGACTGTGAGGGTATGAAGTTGCTATGGCAAATATCTCCATTAGCTATAGCACTGGCCTATTGTTTAAATAAATGTATAGCATATACTTGCTAACATTTGTGTGTGTTGTTGATTGATTGGTATTAAAAGCTCACTTTCTAGAGAAAATAAAAGAACTCAGCATAACACTTTCTTCTTCTTTTTTTTAAACTAGAAATAAAATAAATGTGTATATTATACACACACACACACACACACACACACACACACACACACACACACACACACACACACACACACACACACACACACACACACACACACACACACACACACACACACGGGTTGAATGATCTATTCCTGTGACTGACTTGGAAATCTACAGGTTTGCTTTAAAGTGGTCAGAAATAGTATATAAGCAGAAGGCAGCTATAATGCACTTGCGTAAAAGGAGATGAAAGCATCATTACTGAAAGGATTTATAATATGCTACAAAACATTTTTAGATCAGAATATAGTCAGGGAGACGGTACCTTTTAAAGAGAAATATAATAGGCAGCGTAATTTATTTTTACTAATCCAGTACAGACTGTGCTTCAGCTAAACCAGTGATGTAAAATACTGCAGTAAACAGTGTGAATGTAGTTTAATAATGTTTTACCTTCCATTTTTTTTTAAATCGCTGTTCTAAAGACAGCTTCGCTATTGGCACTACTCAGATCTAATCAAGTCAGTGAATTGATTCCCCATATAGCTACAATTTATCATAAAAACATATTGAACGTAGCAGTTTAATAAAAAAAAGGAAGCCATATAAATTAGTGGGTTTTGTTTCCAGAGAATGCTCTGCAGGAACCGTGACATAGGCATTTAAAAATTAATGTCATTTTTACAAAGAACTGTTATTTTCAGGGGGGTTGGCGGGGGGGGGGAGGGGGGTTGGGTGCAAAGTGTTTGTTCTGACAGTGAAAAGAATGAAACCCACATCTTTAGAAAGATGATGTTGTGGGGTTGTTCACTTCAGATTATTCTCATTAATTACCTTTCATGCAGTTTTTTTTTTAAATGGTATCTACAAGTGTAAATGATAGATCTTACAAAAGCAGAAAGCTGGGATAATTGATAGGAGTGTAATTACACATGATTAAAATGACCCTAATAAATGGGAATGGGTGAATCTATGTAATTATAATTTTGTTTTTACATGATTTTTTATCTGCTTTTATATGCAATTGCTTCTTGCTGATGTCTTAACTGTAATAGTCACTAATAATAAAAATGAAAAAAAAAAACACAACAAAGTATGTTTTAGCCCTAATAGCTATGTTTGGAATAATTGTGCGGCATCGTTGTTATTTCCAAGTCCAAGTCGTACCGGTCCGTTTCCCTGTGTCGGGAGAGCCCTGTGCTAAGAGTATTGTCTCAGGTTTTCACATTGGTCACGTACGTCCTCTATGAACTGGATATTCTGAGTCTATTTTTAATTATTATACAAATGAATCTCGCCAGGATTAATGCAGATGCAGCCGGGGTTATTGCTCCCGCTGGGACGTCATTGTGAGATATTCTGTGATATTTTGCGTTATCACTGCCATTGAATCATGTGGAAACCCTGCGATGTTCTGCGTTCTAATGCGATATGTTGCGTGGTCAGCGGAGAAGAAGGACGCCTGCTACGTCTGTAGCCTGACTTCCCCTGCCTGGAGCCGCAGTCAGCGCAGTGGTTGTGAATGGGCTACTTTCCCTGCTGTCAGTTCCCCCCAGCAATCCCCACACAGGTTACATCTGTACCTATGTCATCCAATGTGATGGTTAATATTTGATTACTCTCAGCTGTATTTGTGTGTATACTCTAGGTACAGCAAATAAAAATATCACTTGTGAGCACATTCGCAGGCCCCAGACACGTCTGTCCCCATTATCTCTTAGGATACAGTGCTGCCACTGCAGCTAGGGATTCTGGGTAATGACATGCAAATGCGCACACCGTGTCCCCTTTAGCTTGATGTCCATTTTCACCTGTAAGCCTATGCCTGCCGCATTACACAGATTTGCAGCACATTATATAATGTGTGTATAGGTAAGCAGACAAAAGCAGCACGATTTGGATCATGGTTTTTCAGTTAACCCATTGCCTGCCAGAGCAAAGCGTTACTGGCTCCTCAGGGGCGTTAAACAACTTTGCCATTTGTTCTCCCCATGACCCACCCTGGAAAGGAAGCAGGAAAGCAGCAAGAGCGGCTTCTGGACAAGCTGCAGTAAGGAGGCGCATTTGTTAGGCTGGAAGGAGGCACAGCAGTGATCGATTCGCATTGCTTCCAGCAAGTGGATTGGAAAACCCGGGCTGGAAGGACCTAACCCCCCACCCAATAAATGAAAGAGCCCGCCTTTCCAATTGTCCTCATGTTGTATTCATTGTTTGTTTTTTATTGCATCACAGTTGAAGGTTATAGGAGATAATGTGCTATATTGTCATACCTAGAGATGCTTAGCTCTGCGGTGTTTAAATTACCATCCATAACTATATGTAACTACTTTATAAGGATGGCTTAAAGTTGA
This sequence comes from Ascaphus truei, assembly GCF_040206685.1. Lineage (NCBI taxonomy): Eukaryota > Metazoa > Chordata > Amphibia > Anura > Ascaphidae > Ascaphus > Ascaphus truei. The sequence goes on from NC_134486.1 coordinate 404,063,607, forward strand.
GGTACAATTTCCCCCCAGCAATTTTTCCATGTTTCACTGTTTTCTGAGTATTATCTATGATAACATAGAAGAATGCATAGGGCCATATCTACTTTAAAGCAGATTACAGCTCATTTATGTAAATGAAGCATAGAAGTTGACAAAAGAAATGAACCTCTTGCCCTACCAAGTCTGCCCATTTTCCTGTCTATTCCTAGGGTGGCCTAGGCCTCGTCACCACTGCTCGCGGATGCGCTCGCTGAGTCGTGCGCGGCATGGAAAAGATACGGCCGTCTATGGGGCCGGCACCTGTCACTACCTGGGCGCTCCTGCAGAAAACGCTATGCGCGAACGCCTTTCCCAAAAGACAAGATTTTTATCTTTTGGCGCGGTGGCCAAGCGATGGCCAATGAGGGCAAACCAGCCACGGGCCGTAGCCTAGATTGTGCCTTTGCTCCCCCTGCTCTTCTCCAGACGCACATCCCATCGTGACCCCTAGACCACAGATCACGACAAACTGGTGAACGCGCCGCCAGGCGCTCCGACACATGCGTGCACACAGTGACTGGGGCCATAACTTTACAACTCCACTTAGTAACAAAGGAGGGAGAGGGAGTCCTGCAGGTGGTATTATACCTTTTATTGTATCAACAAGTTGTTGAAATGTTACAAACCTTTGCACCTCTCCCGGTCCTTCATCGGGTAGCTCGTTCGGACCCTGAGAGGTGCGAAAACTGGTAACATACCAACTACTTGTTGGTCCAATAAAAGGTATCATACCATCTACTCTCTCTCCCTCCTTTGTTACTACATGGAAGTGAGGACCAACACGGCGACACACCCTTCTTTGCTTACCATGGAAAACTCCACTTTAGTAAATATGGGCCATAGTTCGATAATAAGCAGTGGTATCTAGAATACTGTGGCAAAAAGATAACACTAACTGAAGTTACAACGGGGAATTTTATCATATTCATCATTTGCCAACTGTTTCACTTTATGATTTTGTTACAAGCATCAAGCTGTGGAAATGAAATAATGGAAAGACTGTCACATAGATTCTGTCAGCTTCAGTGGGGTATCTTTAGAGACATCTATCCAAGACATGTGTGGCTGGTCAGTGGGGTATCTTTAGAGACATCTATCCAAGACATGTGTGGCTGGTCAGTGGGGTATCTTTAGAGACATCTATCCAAGACATGTGTGGCTGGTCAGTGGAGATTCACACTATGTTCTCTTTAAAAGAACAAAATAAAGACTCGCCCTCCTATTTCCCACTCGCCAGTACGTTACAAACCCAATTAGGAGAATTCCAATTTATGTTGCATTTAGAATGTCTCTTTTCTCCCGTACTGAAACCTGCGATAAATGATGGCTGTGTCTAGCTACGCCATGTTTTATTCCACACACACTGCGTTCGTAGTGTTTCTTCCTTTGCTCTCTTGCAATAGGGTAGGCTATGTAACCCTGTTACCACTGAATTCTGAGGCTTGGTACATTGTCGAACGTCAACTGAAAGCCAGTGGTGGTAGAGCAAAGTTAAATATAAGGTCTACTATGAGGCTTGGGCACTTAAGCAATGGGAGGTTATTGGTACTTTGATCATTCAGGATCTAACTATGGACATATATAGGTAATCATCGGGATTACACATAATGAAGCACCACTGTACGTACATCCTTTAATGATCTAGATCAGGGATGGGCAACTTCAGTCCTCAAGGGCCACCAACAGGTCAGGTTTTAAGGTTATCCCTGCTTCAGCGCAGGTGGCTCAATCAGTCCCTGCTTCAGCACAAGTGGCTCAATCAGAGACTCCGTCTTCGACTGACCCACTGATTCAGCCATCTGTGCTGAAGCAAGGATATCCCTAATACCTGGCCTCTTGGTGGCTTTTGAGGACTGGAGATGGCCGCCCCTGATCTACCGCAGGACTTTCCAGCATCCTGCTTCATTATGCTGCTGCCCACTTAACAAATCATTGTATCCCTCAGTGTTGCTGGAAGTGTGCACGTAATTAAATGTCATCTGTTTTGCAATTAACTCCTTCATTTCCTTGAATGTCTAGCTCGTTCCCCAAGAAGGAATTTTCCAACGTGTATATGGTACAGCCAGTTTGTTTCATTACATGCATGTGACCACGAGTCCTGACCCATAGACTTATTTCGTTTGCACTGCCCTAGAAAAGTGTGTAGAAGGAGGAAAATTATGTTATGGGAAACAATATTTGTCAAAATGTAGGTTTAATATGTAAGACGCATGAAATAGGATTGGTGTCTTCAAATTCATTTAGAGATCATGATTGGCCATGCAGTTTAGGATACCAACCTTTGAAGTGGGATACTTACAGCTTCTTCCATCATTCTGTAAAGACAGGTTTGGGCTGTTCCAGGAGAAGCAAAAGACAGACGGTCATACAGTACTCACTAAGCGCTCGTCAGATGTAACACACCTTTTAGCATTGCCCACGCAAATCATTGGTCTGCACAGGGGTTTCCAGCACCAGAAGGTGTCTTAAGGCAGAAGACTTTAAGCCAGAGGGTCAAGTAACGAAAAATGTTTCGCAGCCCGTCTAATGTTTAAACCGTCACCAATTACATCGCATTTCACAGTAAGTCCGAGCTTAACTTTTGTGAAGATTGTTAACCTAACTCCGGCAAAGTTAAGAATACGTCAATCATTTTATTCTTGATTTCACTGGGGTGCAAAACCACTGGCGATGTATGCAACAACAGCAAAAAACAATCACATTGAAAGTAAGCACCAGATAGAGCTATGTTAAAGTCATTTTTTTTAAGTGGGTGAAAATAATAAATAACCCTAAATATCTATTCTCTGGCACAATAATAGTACTGTCCTTATAGAGCATCCTCCTCGATTCTTACTACTTTAGCCTCATTAGAAGACCAACATACTGCATGCACGTTACCATACTAACACATTTCCTTTTTAACGGTTGGAGAAATTGCATCTGGACACCCAGGTCGGAAACGGCACTACTGTAAATTGCAAGCTAATGTATTCTTCCTTCTGATAATGTGTCCGTTCTACATGGGGCTGGAGAACAAAGAAATTAGAAGAGAGCTGATAATGATTTATAGCAAATCGGGTGGAGAAAGGCAGAGGAATAATTAATTGGGTGAGGCAAAGAGCATGTTTGCTGTGAAGACAATAGATTGAAGAGGAGTACAGCTTTGTTTGCATAACAAGATAATATGGCTAGTGATATGCCGTGTAGAGCATTTGTACTTTAACCTTAGACCTGTGCAGACTATGACTTCAATCTATCAAACCAGCAAGTAATAGAATTGGTAATGGTGCTAATAGTAAAAAAAAAGTGGTCAGCTTCTTGGATGTTATACACAAGCTGCTGGTACAAAGTAGAGGTGGCAGGTATGAGCGAGTGTATCAAAGAATACATAAGAACATAATGTGTTAACAGAAAAATAGAAAGTTCATCTTTTGGTAGAAATTTGTGTAATTATTGGCAAGCATACATTTAAAAGTACGACTCAAATTACTTATTCAGGATCATTGTAAGGCAGTGTTTCCCAACCTGGGGGGAGGGGGGGGACGCACAGAAAACATACAGGGTGGGATCAGAGTGACATATTCAGTAGTAGAAAGACAGCAGGCACTTGTAAATTGAAGAAAAAGTATCTTTATTGAGGTTACATATTCCTCCTACGCGTTTCAATCCCAGGTGGGACCGTCATTAGGGCTACAAGCCTTGATGACGGTCCCAGCTGGGACTGAAACGCGTAGGAGGAATATGTAACCTCAATAAAGACACGTTTTGTTCAATGTACGAGTGGCCGCTGCCTTTCTACTATAGCATCTGTTCCAAAACGGGATCTCCTGCAGGATTAGACCCCAGACACATTATCCGTTCCGGTACAGTAAGTACTAGGAGTACAAGCTCTTACATATCCTTTTTCTCAGAGTGACATATACACTGGAAGATGCAGAAAGTGGCAAAGAGACAGAGGGGGAGTTTCACACCGTGTGCAAGATAGAAAGAATGGTATATATATATATATATATATATTACAATATGTAGAATCATTATTGTATGAAATCGAATTTTTGGAACCCAGCCCCAATTCTTGACCATCCTATGTTTTTTACCAAATACAGACAAGAGGTCCCAAAAGCAAACTAAGGCTTTGGCCCCAGTGTCGACTGCTGAACACGCGCCTGGCAGGCTGGCGACGCGTGCAGCTGTGTGAACTGCGATCTCCGGTCTGTAGCTGAGCTGCAGGAGATTGTGACGGGGGGAGGGTGTGGCGGGGCGCGGCCATGACGTCACTTGGCTGGTTCGCCCTTATTGGCTGAACCACCGGGGGGCGTGGCTGGCGCTCCTTCGCCAGTTCTGAAGACAATTTTCTTGTCTTCAGAAAATATATTTGAGCAACGCGGCGGCAAACTGCGCGCCACGGCAGGTAGTGCTCCCGGCCTCATTGAGGGGCGTTTTTTGTTCCTGCAGTGCACGCCATAGCGTGCGCTGCAGCATGTACTGGGAACCTAGCCTTAGGCTGCGGATATAGTAGGAGCGCATGCCGCCGCGCACGCCTGTCAGCTAAGTGATCTGTGGCATGTGATCCAGTGACGGGGAGGCGTGGCAGTGACGTCATGTGAGCGGTTCGGCCCCATTGGCTGAACCGCGCACGTGACCCGGCCATCGCGTGACCAAATCAAAATTGTTTGTCTGCCCGAGGTTCGCGCACTCTGTAGCCTGCCTCATAGTTGTACGGCCTTTTGTTCACGTCGCACGGGGAGTATGGACGCGGCCTAAATCTTCACAAAAAGACTTGACTTGTGAGGTTAACACTCATAAAAAATTATCCACAAGTAACTTTAGGAAGTATTTCAACCGACCCTACATCTATACAAATGGGCCCTTATTAATGAATTACTCTCAGATATGCACAGCAGTAACTCAAATAAAGGAAGGAATCAATATGAAAAAAAATGTTGTATGGTGCTCTATAGTTGAAAAAACAGCATTAAAGATGATGAATTCATAATAAGAATGATTGGAATAGTTAACCCCTTGAGTAGATATCTATGCCGAAGAGATGATTGTCCCAAACAGATGTATAACTGGTATATTATAATCCCACAGAGCACAGTAGTAAGGATACAATAATAACACCTGCCGGTGACAAGTACTAGCAAAACATCAAATTCCACGGAACAATACTATGGCATCAATTCAGTATTCAAATGAGAATGTAGACCAACTGGAATAAAATCACATAGGATGAATGTCCTCAATCAGAAGTGAGTCCACGGTATACAATGGTCGAGGGGTTAAGTGTGCCTCCGTCTGTAGATTGACATGATCAGAAGGACGAAAAAACGGAGCACTACATCCAGTGCTGGATAGCCAATAAATAACAACAAGAGTGCGATCCCACAATAAAAAGTGAAGCTTATTTAATGGATCAAAAAATACAAACAAAACACCAACGCATTTCAGACTATAAAAAGCCCTTGATAAAGGACTTTTATAGTCCGAAACGCGTTGGTGTTTTGTTTGTTTTTTTTGATCCATTAAATAAGCTTCAATTTTTATTGTGGGATCGCACTCTTGTTGTTATTTACTGGCTATCCAGCACTGGAAGTAGTGCTCTGTTTTTTTGTCCTTCTGATCAAAGGAAGGAATCAGTCTTAATCCCCACGCTGCTCTCATGTCTGGAAAGTCCGGTATTAGTGTCTATAAATTGCAGAGCTTATTGGCCTTAGCTGTGCCACGTGCAGACACTGGTCCATAACCCACGTTGTATATAGTTTCATTTTATTCCTCATGGGCTCAATTGTTCCCTCAAGTTTCTTTGCACCTTTTAAACTCACACATGGGTAAATGATGGCAATATGCTAATGAGAGTGGAGACATGTGCTTCTTAAATGTGGCTGCTTTCTTAGTTTAATAAGGAGTTTAACGTCACCTGTAAAACATCAACAATATCTCCCCCCTCCCCTCCGACTTGTTATAGAGATGTATTGTTAAATAAGGGTGATTCTAATTGTGCGCAGAAACAAAACCTGCTCCGCGCTTCCGTATCCAGCTATATCTGAATTATTCAGCATTTATATAGGGTTGTGCTCATTCTAGTCGCAAACTATATCGTTTTGAAAATAGGATCCAAAGATAGCATGCATTACATGTAATAGAAGAGCAGCTGTTTATTAATAAAACATAGCATTGTGTGTGAAGCATTGTAAATTATATTAATAAACCTGAGCAACACCAGCCTTAATGCGCAGTGTTTCAATAAAAATGGCACATTAAGTCTGGCACTTCCAGGGTTTATTAATATAATTTGCTATGTTATATTGGACCTTGTGGGGCGCCTGGGGAGCATTGAGCATTCAGCAGTGAGATGATCTTTTCTAATTTGAGAAAAGATAAGTTGTATACAGATAATGTTTTAGAGGGACAATCCAGGTTAATAACAAAGAGCAAAACCTTTTTTTGTTAAAAATACACACAAGCCAATGAGGGCTAAAAATAATAAAAAAAAGTCCTACACTCAACTCTTGGATAAGAAACTCTCTCAAATGCTTCTTCAAGTATACAATGTCTTCAAAGATAAGGGAGCGGGGAAGGGGAGCGGGCGACACCATACTGTAGGAGAGGAGACAAAATACAGGAAGCACCATAGGGTAATGACTGGGTGATCTAAATGTCTAATAATCCTCCAAATATTATACTCACATTCTAGTGCAATAAATCAAGCATGTGGCAAATGATGGGTGAATAGCCAGATGGGTGTGGGTGATCTCAGAAGCAAGGAGAATAAAAGGCACAATAGCGTATGACACTTTATAATAATAAAAGCCTTAACAATGTGCACTTGCAAGAAGTCCATTCTTTTAGACATATAAAATCAGGGGTGAACCAGACTCTCCCGGGAAGTTAGGTGAGTAGGGATCTCACCACTTCCGTAGCGCTGGTGTCTGCAGCTATTGGCCGTCCGATGGTGTCGCGTCCGGTTGCGGCCGCCCAGAAACAAATGACGGATCATTGTCAGCCCTCTCGTTTCTCTCTCCAATTCTCGGGACTCAACGCGTTTCGCTGCATTTTCAGCTTCTCAGGAGTCCTATCTTCCACCCACACACAAATACAAATTTCTACGCCTTCTAATTCATATTAAACAAATACAATCAAGATAACTGGAAAGTGGCTTTGAGTGCCGATTGGCCGGTACACACCTCCCAGTGGGAAGGAAGTCTGCACACAAAGTCACTATAAGAGAACCACAACACATCGCGCCAATCTTACACAATATTATAAGAAGCTCCCATCAACGAAACAATCAGATTAATGCAAAAGAAAATAAGGAATAAAAGTAACCATCCCTTAAAGGGAGGTGAACACAAAATCTGCATAGCCATACTACTGCTGCATCAATTATGGGACACCACCCAGTCATTACGTTATTACCCTATGGTGCTTCCTGTGTTTTGTCTTCTCTCCTGCGGTGTGGCCTCCCTTTTTCTTTGAAGATATATGGCACCCTCTGCCACACACAGTTTTATTTATTTCCATTCCATTTCAGAGTGTCTGTGTGTGTGGCTCGATCGCTTCAAAGCAAGTCACATCCACATTAGTTAACACCATATTTAAGTAGAATTTGGGTATTTGACTATAGCTACTGTATGCACTACCATCAGTTGGCTACCATGTGATAGTGCAGATACCAGTGTCTGCAAGCTAAATATGTAGCAAACACCTTTGCCATGGAATTCCTGTTAGATTTGCAAATGGTGACAGTAATTATTACATCATATTATTTCTCTTACAGAATCAGAGCTCAAAAGTAGCAAAATAACCTCCAAAAAGGGCTCAGAAATACTAGAAGGTAAAAGGCTTGTAATTAGAGGCGCCCTATCTGTACATTTTTAATTGAAACGTACAAATGACACATCTCACTGGTTTGATAGAACACTGGTTGTTTCTGCTTCTTGTCCAATATGAGGCAATTTCCTAATATTTAACCGGAAAATGAAGTAAGTCCGGTTCGTCCATATAGAGACATTTGAACAACAATGCAGCGATGCGCTCTTGTAAGCCGCTTAAGTAAACATAAACCTTGTAGCTTTTGTACACATGAATCTTGAAATCCTTCTACCATAGGAGGCAAATGGCCTTCAAACATCACACACTGTGACAGCCCGATATCCTTTCCTGCTCTAAGCTGTTCAGGAATGCGGCTTGTGAATGAAATATTTTGCCCAGCTGCTTCCTTGAACTCCACACATCCTTGGAACATGCTCTGAGATATGTATACAAGATATAAGCTATTCATGCATACAGCACATTATAGGGTACAGTTCATACCTAGGTTTGGCTGCCCATGTTGGCAGCAGGTATGAAAGTGACGTTAAGGTAAAACACTTGTAGCCTTGAGAGGGCAGTAGAAGCCAATAAGATGTTTCAAGTTTTGTTTTGATCAAACTTGGAACAACACAGCTAAACATATCTTCACTGGCGTCCGTGCTGAATGGCCAAATGCAATATGCACATGAAACACTAAAATGAAAGGAACACGCCAGAATCCCAACGATTTCTTACAAAACTCCACTGATCAAGTAAAAAAATGACAATCCTGAAGCTTTGTACCAGCTTGGTGTGTATTTAGATTACTTCACAATCTTTGGAACCACACAGATATCCATTGTATAGATTCATAGTTACCATTAAAAAGAGACTCGATGCTTTCAAATGTTTGTACACAGAATTACATGTATGAAGAACTCTGGCTCAATGTAAAGTGTTAAATTTATGAAGAGCTCTCTTGTTGATCCATTCCAATATAGGACAAAGCATCATTTCTCCCTGACCACGAAGACTACCATAACTTTCCTCTTCATATCAACTGATCACACCACAAGGGTGTTCATCAACCAATAATTAAAGTGCACTTGGCTGTGAAAGGTGTTTACAAACTATTTAACTACTAAAGCGTAAAGCCACATGGATAGAAAAAGTGAATTTACAGCAAAAAAGAGTAGGTTACCCAATTTGATTTGCACTGTTTGTCAATGGCCACATGGTGGGTATGTATGTACTGTATGTATATACAGCTAAACCCCGTTATAACGCGATCCGTTACAACGCGAATTACGCTTATAATGCGATGCTCCCAATTTTTGTATTTATGAATACTTTACAACTCGATTATTGGTGTCTTAAATACGTTATTGTACAATGCATGCAATTGTACATTATTTCTAACGCGATCCGCTTATAGCGCGATGTGATTCTTGTATATATGTGTGTGTGTGTGTGTGTGTGTGTGTGTGTGTGTGTGTGTGTGTGTGTGTGTGTGTGTGTGTGTGTGTATGTGTATATATATATATATATATATATATATATATATTCAAATACATTTTTAAATTATAAATATTAATAACTACAAAAAATACTGCTAAGATTTTAATACGTGTTAAAAATAGACAGTTGTGTGTTGACACTAAACTAACAATATGATCTTCATAAAAACTGGTTATGATGGGTTTGTGCTTATACTGTAGATTTCTCTGCTATTGCTAAATTACTGTCAATCAGTGATCATATCCGACTAGCATCCTCTCTATCCTCTCTATCCCCCTTTAAGACCCACCTTAAAACCCACCTCCTTAAAGAAGCATATGAGTAGCTCTGTGGCTGATACTTTACACCTCATACATAAACCTTGGCCCCTTGCAGACGCACTTACCAGAACACCTTCCTACTTTCTCTGTACGTTCTCCCTACCTACCAATTAGATTGTAAGCTATTCACAGCAGGGACTCCTTTTCCTAATGTTACTTTTATGTCTGAAAGCACTTCTTCCCATCATGTGTTATTTGTATTATGTGTTATTTGTTATTTATATGATTATCATGTGTATTACTGCTGTGAAGTGCATTAATGTACATGAATGGTATACTGTACATACATACATACATCATAATTTTCACCGCAATGTCAAAAAATTGATAACAGTAATAGTGATTATTTCATAATTGACATTAAGTAATGGGTAGGAATTTAATTTTGGAAACTTTATGAAGGGGAATTCCCAAACTGCAGTCACAAGGTCACAAGTTGTGGGGTGATTTCCAGCAGTAATCTAAACACGGACACTTTGCTGCCAGCAGGGCCTGCAACTTCTTTCCAAACCAATATGCTGCATGCCTGCCTGGCACTGAAGAGCCTCATCTTTATAACATCAACACTTTGTCATTTACCGAACTGCTGTGATCCTGTAACGGCAACTGCTAGGGAATTGGACCTCTGTGAAATGTGTGAAAACAGCATTTAATTCAAAACACTATGTGTTTAAAAAAAGATTTTTTTTTAAGGGGGTGCAGTGGTTGCAGAGGCCCCACACTCTTCCTCAACGCATTTAAATTAAATGCAGGGGGGACCGCGCGAGGCCCCTCAACTTCACTTACTCAGTCAGTCAAATGACACCGCGAGGTGACGTCACATGGCTACACGGCATAATTTGATGCTTCAGACGAGGTAAGGGGGGCGCGAGCAGTGGGGGAGAGCAGGCAGGGGGGCGCAAAGCAAAAAGTTAGCACATCTGTGTGTTATATAATACTTAGTTTCTTTCCTTTTCTTTCCCACTCTTTATGCTCTTTTAAATGTTTTTTAACGTATTAAGCTTTCTCGAGTTGCTACAGCAACTGTTTAAGAAGCCACAGCACTTCCTCTGTTGAAATAGGCGACCATATTGCGTGCCCCGGGAAGCAGGATCTTTGTCGATCAATCGCAGGACATCATTGCATTGCCAGCAATCTAAGGAGCTGTGACATTTATTAAAACAAAACGGGCACAAGGAAATGCTGCTTGGAGGTTGTGTGTTCCAATAGGCCAACCACACACACGCACACACGCACGCACGCCACAAGTCAAGCATAGGCGTAAAAGTTTCCAAGCAGCTGGTACAACTTAATCTGTGTAGTTGCAGAAAATACAACCCTGGAAGCAGTTTGAAAGAAAAAGTGCATCTCAGCATCTTGGCTGCAATGCCTTACATGGGCAGGTAATCAGACGTGTGATTTCCTTATGAGCCAGGTCCTTTTTAATCATAGCAATGGGTGTGTGACATTGACAGAATTCCACTGCCATTCCCTTTGTGTTCACTTACAGTATCAGCATTCTCTTCTGCAGTATATGCATTACATCTCCTGAGTCATCAGTATTGGTCTAATGGAGTGGAACAGGCGAAGGTGAATGGTAATTACTTATCGAGTTGCCAGTGGTCCACATGAGAGTTTGGCGTAGATGCAGCAAGTAACAATAGAAAGTAACAGCAGAAAATGCAGAGACCTTAAACAATATGCAGATGTTAATTACACTTAGCCCCTTTATTACTGGAGGGACTTCCAATGCAATTAGCAAAAGGGTTAATTCATCAATTTAAAAGACTGTTGTCTAAAGCAGACAAGGCAGATCTCTTTTAGCTAATGGTCAGATTGGTAGCCAACATGTTACAGAATGGGCCATATGGACATTGAGAACAATGTATAAGCAAATAGTCCCTAATACTATCTGTACCGAGAGAGGATTATGTGATGCGGGGGGGGGGGGGGGGGTGACTTAAACACTCCCGACCCCTAACCAATCGTGATGGGAGACATAGTAGAATTGTACCCAGTCTCAAATGATATAGAGCAGGAGTGGCCAACTCCAGTCCTCCAAGGCCACCAACAGGTCAGGTTTTTAAGGATATCCCTGCTTCAGCACAGATGGCTCAGAATGACAGCCACCTGTGCTGAAGCAGGGATATCCGTAATATCTGGCCCGTTGGTGGCCCTTGAGGACTGAAGTTGGCCACCCCTGCTATAGAGAGAATAAATAGAGAAGTTATTCACAAATGTATGTAATCCAATAGACCTACTGTATATGACTCGCCACCACTGGAAGTTGTGACCGCAAAGAGCATCAATAGCTTTAAAAGAGCACTGGATCTACTCATGGAGAGGAGGTTCATCACCGGGAATTGGCAGCACGGACAATACAGTATGTGGAAGCAGCGAGTGAGTCACGCTCTCACCCTGACATCTCCGCACTTGCCACTGAGGATGGGAGGATACTGGGCTTGATGGACCATTTGGACTGACGTTGCATTGGTACAACTTGGGTCCTAGGTACTACGATTATATATATTTTTTAAATGCGTGCGTCAGAAGCCCAGTTCCAAAAAGTAATACAATTCTTCAAACCAAAAGTCTGTTGTACGTACAGAAGGAAGACTTCCTACATATGACGCGTTGCGTATTGGTTGTGATGATTCTTGACGCATAGGGTAATATATACAATTTAACTGAAAAACTAATTGTGTATATGTAATTTATAACGAGTGTTATTAGTGTCATCCTATTTATAGTATCCGCACTGTGAAAATAACATATTTTTTTAACCTACATAATTAATTATTCATGCTGCATTAATGACATTTTTTGGGTTGATAACTCCGTTTAGACGGATTATTTTGACGCAATTTCTCATTTTGTTGGACATTAACATGTGCACGCCTAGCGCAGAACATTTCTGTGCACTAAAAAAAAACAACATCCTATTTTTAATGCTGCTAGCACAGATTGAGACATTTTAGGTACATAGGACACAAGCGCAATTGAAATTAAGTTGTCTGCACCATAAAGCAGATTGTGACGTTTAGTACAAGGGTGCTCATCTCCAGGGTTTTCAGGATATCCCAGCTTCAGCACAGGTGGCTCAATCAGTGCCAGCTTCAGCACAGGTGGCTCAATCAGAAGCTCCGTCTTCGACTTGTTGGTGGCCCTTGAGGATTGGAGTTGGCCACTCCTGGTGTAAAGGATTGATTGTTTTTGATGGTAATACTGTAAATCAAATGAAAAAATGATAGCACACGGTTTATTCACATGGGCGTATATATTTATTCTAATAACTGTCTGTGTCTCAGAAGAGTCATTGGTTGTGATAATCAACAGAAATGATATAAAGTGAAAAACACATTTTGAATGGTCTCAGTCTCCCTAATAGTTAAGTTATCGGGTGCCATAGTAACAATCAGGTAGAAATACTCTAGGTGTGGAAATAGGCTTCTCCCTGATGAAGGGGCAGAAGATGACAAAAAGGGAGGGGACACTTTTACTAGTTTTTTTGGTTTTGCAGGAAATCGGTTGGTTTTGTTTTTGGATTTATAAAAAAGGATTTTCATGAAACCAAAAGTTCACCTAATTTAAAAAAAAGAATCCGGACAAAAATGTTCTGAGAATGAGCGTTTCCGTGTTTTTGCTTGTACAGTATTTCACTCAGTCAAAATCCATTCTAGAGTCGGACTCTGAAATGCGAACGAATGCTGATGCTCACAGAGTAAGGACCCAACAGATTACTGGGATCAAAATAGCACAGTTCAGCATTTGGATATGAGAAAAAAATGGTTTTTCAGCAAAATCATGTGATTTAAAACTACACATTAGAGGCCAAATTGTGTTATGGGCGTGTAAAAAAGACTTGTAGACTATTACTAGGGATGCGTTTAAGGATTTCCATCTCGAAAATGATTCATTAATTCTGATTGCAATAAATATGCTGCACTTATGAGATGCCAACTTATCTTCCTTCCTGAGTCTAGGTTCCCAGCAAGTCAAAGCTATAAGAATCATGCTCTGTCAGGACATGAGTTGGAGTTTAGTAAAGATCATTGCGCATGCACCGTACAGATCAACACTTCTACAGCCATCTGTGAACCAACTCTATGGGGAAGTGTAATGAGCGAGAGTTCTTTTTTCATAGAATTGGACTAAAACTGGCGAGTCTGTTTGATCATTCAGCCTTCGTTCTTTGAATCCCTTTAGTTACTATTTTAGTGTTAAAAACAAATAACCTTACAAGATGCATAATCATCTCAATCATGTGTCACCCTCCCTGCCGGGCTCACAGGGAGATTACATCAGTGTTTGTGTTAGTGCTAATCAGTTTGGATTACCTTAGACAGGGTGCAGGCTGGGGGCTGGTAAGCAATAATGGGCCCCAGGAACTTTGAATGAATAAACTGCAGCTTTATTATCTTGTAGGCAAAGTCTCACATTTATTATATAGAGGTCATCTTGTAGATCCAATTCAGTGTCCTTGGTCTATGCTGTGTGCGCTGCTTCCCTAGCTGCCCCCATCTCGGCCCGCTAGGAAGGTGCTGAGGCTTTGTAACTACTCTGCTACGTATAAAATCCCTCTGCTCTGCAGCACTGGTAAGCACTCCATAACCACGAGGCCCCTGACGGGCCCAGTAATACTCCCTCTGTGATCAGCCTCTTTATTTATTTATGAAATGTTTTACCAGGAAGTAATACATTGAGAGCTACCTCTCGTTTTCACGTATGTCCTGGGCACAGAGTTATAATGACAAATACATGGTTACACATACATAGTTACAATGAGTGAAAAGGGTTATACAGTACATTATATACAAGACATTGCATGCACAGTTAGAGATAATATATCAATTATAGGCATATATAACAGTTACAGACCAGATTAAAATTTGAAAGAACTTAGATTGGTGGTGGCTGTGAGAGTCTGAGTGTGTGTAGACTGTTCCAGTTTTGGGGTGCACGGTAAGAGAAGGAGGAGCAGTCGGATACTTTGCTGAACCTTGGGACCATGAACAGTCTTTTGGAGTCAGATCTCAGCTGATAAGTGCTGCATGTGGTAGGGGTGAGGAGCTTGTTCAGATAGACGGGTAGCTTGCCCAGAAAGTATTTGAAGGCAAAACAGGAGAGGTGAACTTTGCGCCTAGACTCAAGTGATGACCAATCTAGTTCTTTGAGCATTTCGCAGTGATATGTGTTGTAATTGCATTGGAGAACAAAGCGGCATATTGAGTTGTACACGGTATCAAGTTTGCCAAGGTGAGTTTGGGAAGCCGTGCCATATACTATGCCCCCATAGTCTATATTTGGCATTAGCATCTGCTATGCGATGCGCTGACCAGCAGACTTAGGGAGGATGTGTTCCTGTAAAGTACACCTAGTTTGACATAGGTTTTGGATATCAGGGTATCAATGTGCAACCCAAATTTTAAATGGGAGTCAAACAATATGCCCAAATATTTAAAACTAGTGACAGGGGCTAGGATAGTATTAGAGTTGGTTCTGTCTTGTTATATCAGTGTGGCCTGTCACAATGTGGCATTCTTGGTGAAAGCCAGCGACCGACCCTCTGGTGGGGCTGGTCCAACTATGCTTAGGGGCTGCAGCTCCCCGGGAGCTCCTTCTGGGCATAGTCTGTCTCTCTCTATACTTAGGGAGTAGTATAAGACCATCTTGGTGGGACTCTATATAAACATATATACTTTACCTAACTATAAAACAATTAAAGGGAACCCTTACTCTATCTATTCACAGTGAGACCCCTCTTCAACCCCTCCTGGGATCTGCCTTTCAGAAGCTTCCCCCTTCTATTTATAGGCTAGCATGAGGTCACTGTCTCCAGGCAGAAGGGGTGGGGTTTAACATCTGCTGAGTCACCCTAGCACCATGTGAAGGGGCATCACTCTGTGTGACCCCACACAGTTAACCCGTAAAGGCTCTAGTAATCCCAAAAGGGAGGAGGTTATACACATTTAAATAACAGAAGCTAAGAAGATGCTGTCAGATTCAAAGGAATCCGTGCAGGATTCTTATTGTGTTCCCTGACAGTTGATTTACAAGGTGAGTTCCAGAGTCTTCATACCTCCAACAGTGATGGCTCTTTTTTTGTGCGCTTCATGTTTTGTTTTCACAATTACAGCTGTGATTGGCAGTATTTAGGGTGAAGAGGCTGGGCACAAACCTTCAAAAATGGGATTTATTTGTATTAAATACTGTACATTTGCTAATTTACTTGTTGCTCTCTGTGAGTGGGGACCTGTATTTGGATATTGATGTGCTTCAGGGATTTTCACTATGTTCACTAATAAGTAGTGTAGCAGTGAAAAGATTTACAAGCGTAAGTGTGAGGTTGTAGTTTAAGCATTATCGTGACATTGGTATACTCAACACAGCATGCAGGGAGATTATTGTGATAGATGCCAGTTTACAGAAGGTCACACCATTTTCCAGGACTTCACAGTGAAGCCCCACATGTACAGTAAATCTAACTAGTTTGTGTAATTTTCTTTCATTTAGATTTTGTTGCACATTGGAATGCATTGTATGTACCACCGTGCTATTTTTTCATTGATCAAATGATCAACTTAAAGAGATCTGTGAGGGTGTGCAAACGCTTGTGACAGGGTGAATGAACGTCACCAGCTCTATGCCTGGCAGACGTATGTATAGGTATACAGTGCAGCAGTGACGAGGTTAACTTTCAGCTGGGAAGCTCCTGACAATTAGAGTGGTCCCAGCTGCATAATCAAGGTGTTTTAAAACCCCCAGGCTGCACACACATGAGGGCTGGTTGGTCAAGAGATAGGACTGAAACGCTGAAGTAGATTACTGCTATAAGGTCTGTTTTCCAAATGCATGTTTGATGAACTGTCTGGGTTTTTGTATGCTGAAAAGAAGCTGTTTTGTTCGTTTGTGCTGTATTTTTTGGGGTCAATAAATAGCCTTATCCAGAAACCCCGCGTGTGGTTGCATGTACCCTGCAACATATGGAGTCAGAAGTGCCGGGATTTTGAGAGGCCCCTGCAGTTGAAGGGAACACACACACACACAAAAAAAAAATGGAAGAACTTTTAAAAGCGTTTCTGTGCGAGCAGGCCCGACTACAGGCAGAGAGAGAAGAAAGACTATTGCAGCAGCAAACCCAGCTCCTAATCCAGCAGCAGGAAGCACAGGATGAGCGGAGGGCCAAGTTGCTGACTCAATCCCAGGGTGTCTGCCAGTCCAGAACTGGCGAACAAATCCCCGGTCCTCCTGAAGAAAATGGCTCCGAACGAGGATCCAGAAGCTTTTCTACTGACGTTTGAAAGAGTTGCCGAAGCCCAGGGCTGGTCTGCAGATCGCTGGGCAACCGCTTTGGCCCCGCTCCTCATAGGAGAAGCCCAGGCCTCATATCAGGGCCTCCCAGCGGACCAGGCAATGGATTAGAAACAAGTAAAAGCCGCCATACTGGATCGCTTAGGTCTGACCCCAGAGACCTACCGGCAGCAGTTCCGGAGCCTGAAGTACACCGCTAAGATGAGACCCCGGGTCCTCGCTCACCGGTTATTGGACTTGTGTACTCGCTGGATACAACCCGAGGAGCGCACTAAGGAGGCAATTCTTGAGCAAGTTGTTCCACATGCTCTTGGGTAAAACGCCATGCTGCTGAAACCCTAGCTTCGGCGGTCCGACTCGTTGAGAACTTCCTTGGGGCCGAGGAGCAGGCGAGTGTCCTGGACCCGAAAGGTCCGACTCCACCGGCACTTGCGGACACCCAAAGAGGGAGGGCGGACCAACGAGGAACCTACGGCCCATCCATACGCAACCACCAAGTCCCACGGAAGGAGCAGTCGTTCTAGCAAGGGAGAGGTTCAAATGCTGGTCCCCGTCGAGACCCTCATCTACTTCCTGATGTCGGCTCGTCGCCAAATGAGAGGAACTTCAGAGGACGTCACACACAGGACCCATCGGAGGCCTGGTCTCCAATATCCGGTCCCGCTGAGCGGTATCCACGGCACCCTTCGGCAAGGGAACCCTCTCCATGTTCGGCCTGCGGAGAACAAGGCCACCGTCATGTGGACTGTCCACAGATGGATTGCTCCTTCAGTCGCCTCGGCCTTCCCCAGAGAAAGTGGCAAGCCCTGGCTACTTCCAGTCCAGATTGGTGTTAAACCGTCCAGGCCCTTATAGATTCAGGCTCTGGAAAAATGCTGGTCTTCTGGGAACTGTTACCGCCTGCCATGCTTTCCTTTGACTCCCCATGGAGTATAGAGTGTATACACAGCGATGTAAAATGGTATCCGACGGCCAAAATCCTGCTACAGGTGAAAAGTCAGGAGGCCAGGATCGAAGTAGGAGTCGCTCCTTGGCTCCCTGCCCCCGTTTTGCTCGGCCTGACTGCCCTTTCTTTTCAAACCTAATGGCTCCAGTCTCTCAGGAGAAGCCTCATTCTCTGACTCAGGAGAAATCTGGTAAACTGTTCCCCTTATCGGCAGACCTGTTCCCCAGTAGACACTGGGTTCCAAAGACTCGGAGGCAAAGACACTGTGACAAACAGGACTGGTTGCAGAACTCTGGGACTCAAGGTGGCCATACTAATAGGCATGTCACAAGGCATGACTGGGGATGGCCAGAAAGAGGGAGAGATAGGCCCTGGGGATTTACCAGAGCTATGTCTCCCTGATTTTCGCCAGAGGGAAAACCCAGTCCTGGCCAAATAATATGATAAAGTGGTAAAGATTGATGACCAGATATTGAATGCACAAGGGGTAATGGTGTTCCCTCATTTTGAATTGTCGAATGATATCCTGTATAGGGTGAACAAGCAGACACAAACAGGGGAGGTCACCAGACAAATATTGGTTCCCAAGGCGTTTGTTAAAACTGTCTTCACCCTAGCCCATACTGTCCCTTGGGGTGGTCACCTGGATAGAGATAAAACCTTTGGTCCGTATTTCATTCCGCTTCTATTGGCCAGGGATGCATAGTGACATTGCTAAGTTGTGTGCGGCATGTCCTGAGTGCCAGCTAACTAGTCCAAAGGGACAAAAACCAGCCCCCATGGTTCCTCTATCCCCTTGGTGTCCGTTCCCTTTGAGAGGATTGGTGTAGACTTGGTAGGACCTCTAGAACCTTCTGCGAATGGACACAGGTTTATTCTCGTAATAGTCGGCTATGCAACAAAATATCCTGAGGCGTTCCCCCTGAGGATAGCTACGGCGAAGCAAGTAGCCAACAAATTGTTGGAGCTGTTCTCACGGGTTGGACTTCCCCAGGTTATGTTGACCGACCAAGGTACAAATTTTATGGCTAAACTGATGCAGGATGTCTTAAAATTACTAGAGGTCAAGTCTGTTCGGACATCGGTCTACCATCCACAGACTGACGGATTGGTGGAAAGATTTAACCGAACTCTTGTATTGTATTGTGTTGTATTGTATGTCTTTATTTATATAGCGCCATTAGTGTACATAGCGCTTCACAGTAGTAATACATGTGGTAATCAAATAAATAACAGATAATATAAATAACAGATCATGGGAATAAGTGCTTTAGACATAAAAGTAACATTTCGGAAGAGGAGTTCCTGCCCCGAGGAGCTTACAGTCTAATTGGTAGGTAGGGAGAACGTACAGAGACAGTAGGAGGGAGTTCTGGTAAGTGCGTCTGCAGGGGGCCAAGCATTATGTATCGTGTTTAGAATATCCACAGTGCTATTCATATGCTTCTTTAAGCAAGTGTGTCTTAAGGTGGGTCTTAAAGGTGGATAGAGAGGGTGCTAGTCGGGTACTGAGGGAAAGGGCATTCCAGAGGTGTGGGGCAGTCAGTGAAAAAGGTTTAAGGCGGGAGAGGGCTTTAGATACAAAGGGGGTAGAAAGAAGACATCCTTGAGAAGAACGCAAGAGTCTGGATGGTGCATACCGAGAAATTAGGGCTGAGATGTAAGGAGGGGCAGAAGAATGTAAAGCTTTAAAAGTGAGGAGAAGAATGGAGTGTGAGATGCGGGATTTGATCGGAAGCCAGGAGAGGGATTTCATGAGGGGAGATGCTGAGACAGATCTAGGAAAGAGTAGAGTGATTCTGGCAGCAGCATTTAGGATAGATTGTAGGGGAGACAGGTGAGAGGCAGGAAGGCCGGACAGCAGGAGGTTACTGTAATCAAGACGGGAGAGAATGAGGGCCTGAGTCAGAGTTTTAGCAGTCGAACAACAGAGGAAAGGGCGTATCTTAGTTATATTGCGGAGGAAAAAGCGACAAGTTTTAGAAATGTTTTGAATGTGAGGGGCGAATGTGAGAGAGGAGTCGAATGTGACCCCTAGGCAGCGTGCTTGGGCTACTGGGTGAATGATTGTAGTTCCAACAGTAATGTGGAAGGAGGTAGTAGGGCCAGGTTTGGGAGGAAGTATGAGGAGCTCTGTTTTAGCCATGTTGAGTTTAAGGCGTCGGAGGGCCATCCAGGATGATATAGCAGAGAGACATTCAGAAACTTTGGTTTGTACAGCAGGTGTAAGGTCAGGTGTTGAAAAGTATATTTGTGTGTCGTCGTCATAGAGGTGATATGGGTGATAATGGGTAGACAATTGTCCTCTGAACAAAAAGGGGACTTGTTAGAAATAATTACACAATTCAATTATGTTTTTTCTGATTTACCAGGGCAAACTAATTTAGTTTCCCATGTGATAGAGACAGCACCTGGGGTAAAAGTACGTTCTCGTCCTTACAGGTTGCCTGAAAGCCGTAAGACCCTGGCAGAGAAGGAGGTACAAGAAATGTTACATTTAGGCGTGATTGAGGAATCATGCAGTGAGTGGTGTAGTCCACTAATTATGGTCCCTAAACCCGATGGGAAGGTAAGATTTTGTGTGGACCTCCAAAAGGTTAATGCGGTATCCAAGTTTGACGCATATCCGATGTCAAGGGTGGACAAGTTAATTGACGCCCTTGGTAACGCGGAATATATATCCACGCTGGACTTAAAAGGATACTGGCAAATACCTTTAGAGGAAAAGTCCAAGTGCAAAACAGCCTTTGCCACTCCCATGGGTTTATACCAGTTTGTGACAATGCCATTTGGACTGCATGGAGCCCCAGCCACATTTCAGAGGCTCATGGATAAAGTGCTGAGACCTCATAGGGCTTATGCCGCAGCCTACCTAGATGACATTGTCATTTATAGTAAACACTGGCGGGCCCATCTAAATAGGCTGAAAGCGGCCCTCAAGTCACTAAGAGAGACAGGGCTCACAGCAAGCCTATGAAATGTGCCTTAGGTAAGGCGGAAGCCAAGTACCTGGGGTATGCAGTGGGTGGTGGAAAAGTAAGGCCACCAGCCGATAAGGTAGCTATCCTGAAAGAAGTTCCGACCCCCCGAACAAAAACACAGGTACGCTCCCTGTTGGGTTTAGCAGGGTACTATCGGAGGTTCATCCCCAACTACTCGGAAGTTGCAGCCCCACTAACAGACCTCACAAAAAAGTGTGCCCCATCACAAGTGGTATGGTCAAGGGAGTGCCAGAGAGCTTTTGAGGAGGTAAAAAGGTGTCTATCAGAGCGTCCCGTCCTTAGAAGCCCAGACTTCGATAAGCCTTTTATTGTACAAACCGATGCCTCAGAGATAGGGCTAGGGGCAGTGCTCTCGCAACAGTTTGAGGGAGTGGAACATCCGATCCTTTATCTGAGTAGGAAATTGTTCCCAAGGGAAAAAAACTACTCAGTAATTGAGAAGGAGTGTCTCGCAGTAAAGTGGGCAATCGAGGCCTTGAGGCACTACCTGGTGGGAGTTCATTTTATATTGGTAACAGACCATGCTCCATTAAATGGTTAAATACTATGAAAGACTCCAATGCAAGGTTGACCAGGTGGTATATGGCCCTCCAACCCTTCTCGTTTGTGATTCAGCACAGGCCTGGAAAAGAAAATGCCAATGCTGATTTCTTTTCTAGAAAAGGGGTGGATGGTTGGGCTTCAGCCGTGCGTTGCCCCAGCCACACACTAACAGGGGAGGAATGTGACAGGGTGAATGAACGTCACCAGCTCTATGCCTGGCAGACGTATGTATAGGTATGCAGTGCAGCAGTGACGAGGTTAACATTCAGCTGGGAAGCTCCTGACAATTAGAGTGGTCCCAGCTGCATAATCAAGGTGTTTTAAAACCCCCAGGCTGCACACACATGAGGGCTGGCTGGTCAAGAGATAGGACTGAAACGCTGAAGTAGATTACTGCTATAAGGTCTGTTTTCCAAATGCATGTTTGATGAACTGTCTGGGTTTTTGTATGCTGAAAATAAGCTATTTTGTTTTTTTGTATGCTGAAAAGAAGCTGTTTTGTTTTTGTGTGCTGTATTTTTAAGGCTCAATAAATAGCCTTATCCAGAAACCCCGCGTGTGGTTGCATGTACCCTGCAACAACGCTGTTCTTTAATTTTAAAATGTATCACAACCTATGCTACTGTAAATGTAAACTTCTCCAGGACCAATGCAGCTACTGGAACATTGCATTTCCTTTCATGATGTATTTCTTTATTGTTCTACTAAAAGACTTAGGAGTACTACGCTTGCCCTTCTAGACTGTTCAAGGGCAACAAGGACATTGTCCGTCTCAGTGACTTTCAATTGAAGGATTTTATACTTGTAAGGACATAGAATCAATTAAGATCAATTTAATGGCGTGTGAATAATAGTTATACTGTACAGTTTAACGCAGAAGGGCCCCTGCACTGCCAGTTCTAAAACAAAATAAAGTGGAGAAAGAAGTGGCTGTATTGAAGGCTATTTAGACAATAACATTCTGACTCCTAGTACAGTGGCTCCTCGCTTATCTGCCGGATTGCGTCCCGCGAACCTCCCTCAGATTGCGGGTCCATGTTAATCTGTGGCGGTTAGCGTCGGATAAGTGGCTCCGACGTAGGATAAAGCGCCCAGCGGGTTGCATTATGCAGCGTCGGATAAACCGTTCGATGGAAAGCAGGCTGCCGGATACCGAGGACTACCGTACTTTATAGCAGGGGTATAAACACACTCGCACTATGAACTGTCTCAAGAATAGACATCTCAAAAAGAAAACAACACATTTATTAGTAAATCTCACTTTTTCCTTGTTTATTCATTTTATTCTTTATTGTTTCACTTATATTAGGTATCTGAGCCTTTATCTTTCCTCCCGCCCCGGCCCCCTTTTTTCTTGGATTACCTTCATTCCTCCTATGTGTGTTGGCTTTCTGAGACGTGTCTATTCCTGTGTATCCATATGTTTATATAGTAAATATATACTTTTCTACTTCTTCATAGCATTGTGATACTTGTTAGTCTGAGTGTGGGGAAGATCATTATGTTTATAGTTGTAACACATCTTCCCCCCACTGTGACGGTAAGGGGGAACCAGGCTATCAAATAAATGTTTAAGCCTGTTTGGTTACCCCTGATCCGTATGTTGGGTTTATAGAGTGTTAGCTCTTGAGCTCAGTAACTGTTTTTGCATCATGCATAATTATGCGGTAATAATGTATTTGATGTGTTTTTACCTTTCCAGGAGTGCCAGCAAGCAAAGATTGCTGTGGTATGAGTTTCAAGGGTTTTTTTTCAAAGAAAGTGTTGTCAGAATGTGCCTACTGTAGGTAGCCGGGGTTCAGAGTTGCTGGATACCCCAAAAATGTACCCTGGATACATGTAGGCACATAGTTCCTGCAATACCTCCCCTTGAAAACGCTTTTGCGACTCACCACTAGGGGTTCCATGCTTCCGCACAGGCCAGAAAGGTAAAAGGGGCATAGGGATGTGAGGTGTCCCTGGAACGGTTAAGGGGGCTACCAAGTTAGTGCCCATGTCACCAAGCACCGGTATAGACCTTTGAAGTGCTTCAGCACTTCTTCGACTGAGCCTCTGATTGAGTCACCTGTGCTGAAGCTGGGATATACTAAAAACCTGACCTTTTTGGTGGACCTTGAGGACTGGAGTTGAGCACCCTTGCTTTATAGGCTGATGTACAGTACTGTTACTAGTACCTATGGGTATTCTGCATCCTCTGATATCACTACCAGTAGGATTCACTCGGAAAGTTTCCTAGTTACTAGTCTGATCAGGGGCAGATGTGCTGGGGCTTGTTTGCGCTTCCTACTTACACAATTTTCTAAAGTTGATCAGTGATGTTGTCCTGCTGTTTTTAATAAAAAATGAATGTAACAAAGCAAAGTCACGGCTTCCTTTGGCCCGCAGGGCGCGTGAGCTTTGAAACTCTGCCATTACGTGGTCCCTGCAAGCCGAGCGGTGTGGTTACCGGCAGCCCCCTACGGAGATATCTCAAGAAGCAGGGGGTCCCCCAGAGCTGAAATTAATGTTGAGTCAGCTGCAGAGACCGCCTGCTTCAATCCTGTTTAAGAAAAAAATTACAAACGAAAGCCCCCCTTGAAATGATATTCCTCATGCATCACAGAACTCTCAGAGTTAAACCTGGCATTGGCTCTTTAGGAAGTGCAGAGCTAGCAAGCAATTCAGGGATAATTGCCTTGACTAGTTTTTAACTTGTCCTCATACTGAGGATAATTGTTTGCTCTGACATAAGTCTCCTTGACATAATAATTAGATTGTACGCTCTTCGGAGCAGGGACACCTTTTCCTAAATGTTACTTTTATGTCTGAAGCACTTATTCCCATTATGTGTTATTTGTTATTTATATGATTGTCACGTGTATTACTGCTGTGAAGCGCTATGTACATGAATGGCGCTATATAAATAAAGACATACATACATACATAAATAAATAAAAGGCCCCTTTTCTGTACACTGTGCTGATCCATTCACCTAGCGTGGGGAAGCGGCTTTATTGGGGGTTACCCCAAAGAAACATCACAGTAGAAATGTTAACCCACTCCCCCACAAACCAAAATCAGTCCGGTTTTGGGGTCCTAAACCCCCAAATTTTGTTATTTAAGGTAAAGTACTCCATTCAAATCAGTGAGACTCCCCTGCAGTTTAGGAGACGCTGATGTTAAATATCAGTGAGGTTAACTTCTAAGCAAGGAGAATCGATGTCAGGTGACTTGCTTTTATATGTTTGTCTGTGTATAAATGTGCAGATCCCATGCTCAATAACTACATGTGGTAGAAAGCCAGTAACCTTATTAAGAAAGCATCACACTGGTGACAAGTATTCAGTAACATGTGCTTTGACTGGTTAGGATTTTCCCTTTGACAATTATCACACTTTAAAAATTAAATTCTGCTAGTTTAGAGAATTGATGTTATTAAATGTAGCTGTGTGTGTATATATCTGCACCAGATATATATACACACACCTTTGTGTCTGTGTGTGTATATATATTAGCACCAGACAAAATATATGCAAGAATATAGGGTGTTTATTGACCTACAACACACAGGAGCCCGACGTTTCGGTCCCCAAAGTATGTGTAATACTTCAACCCCTGAAGAAGGTCCCTTTGGGGACCGAAACGTTGGGCTCCTGTGTGTTATGGGTCAATAAACACCCTCTATTGTTGCATATATTTTGTCTCGTGCTGATAATTAGACCATTCTGGTCTTTTCTTCAGTTGTAGATATTTTTCTGTCTAGCACAGACACCTTCTGTAGCATACTTAACACTTAGTGTGCAGCCATTTCCTAAAGTATATTCTAGATACGTGTCACTTTACAATTTTTGGAAACATTACAATAAAGAGAATTTAATAGACATAGGGTTAGTGCATGAAGACATACATGTAACATTGAGAGAGAGGATTCGCTGCCCGGCAGAGCTTACAATCTAATTGACATGTGAGGAGACTAACAGAAACAGGAGTAAGTTTCCGTGCATTGTTTAGAGGGCATATAAGATGATACTGTTGTTACGAGCATACTGTAGTTACTGAGCAGTGTTAGTGAATATATTTAGTGATCTATTTTATTTATTGTATTATTTTTTTATACGTCTATTTTTTCATTGGGCAGTGCATTAAAACGACGCTTGACAAGTGGAGAATAAATATACAGTAAAAAAGTGAGCAGATTGTACTCCGTCACTATGCAATTAGAGGACTGAGGTGTAGCTTTAATTGTTACTGGTCATAAATGAGGATAAGGGGACACAGCTAATGAGACAAGAAGCTCTGGGTGATTTATGGAGTCTGTATAATGAGTGTGACACACACACACACACAATGTATTGCCATACTGTAGGTGCTGTAAATTCTGCCCAACCGACAATGACAGGCAATATCTATGTTAGACGCTTTATATAGACAACCACAGGTGATATAAGTTATGGTGGGTAGAAAAGTGAGAAAGTCCCTCCACCGTACTGCCCTTTCCCCATTATCTCTCAGCATACAGTGCTTCCACTGCAGCCAGGGATTCTGGGTAATGACATGCAAATGAGCACACAGTGCCACCTTTTGCTTTCTCATCCATTTTAACATCGACAACCCGGGCTCTGCTACCGTAGGTTGTGGTTTGCAGAAATAAATGATTTATTACCGGCCCCTGGATATAGATAGAAATAGTATGTTTTCACGGGGTATATTCTTGTTTTTATCTTCAGAGAGAGTTTCTCCTTTTGTTACCCTGTATTCATGGTAGAAGATTTAGGGAAAGTCACAGCATGTCTCCAGGTGAAGTTCCCCCTAAAATGACCAATTTTGAAAGTATTTGCAAAATCCATGTGATGTCCTTATTTAAAAAACATTTTCTAGCTGTTTTTTTATTTGATCTATTTGTATATATATATATTTTTTTTTTTTTTTTTTATTTGATCTATTTGTATATATTTTTTTCCAAAGGAATTTAACCTGTATTGCACACATGGCAACTCCTGCTGTTTATTCTCACTGTCCCCACTCCACAAGGCTGCACAGATCTGCTTGACCAGGGAGGCGCGAGAATCCCCCCTTTCCCCTTCTATCTTTATCCATATGTAACGGATTTTCTGGCCTAGCCTGACCCACCCAATCTCACATTGGCCCCTGTGGTCTAACCTGTCCCCATTACATGGTCGTGTCTGGTGGTGCACCTGTTGGCAACAGGACTCCTGAGTCTCCCGCATGATGGTGTTTGGGGATTGTCAACCCAGACAGGCAGCTGAGGTAGTGTGCATGAGTCCTACCTATATCCAGTGCAGCGCCTCCACTTCATCAGGATCCCTGCGTCTGCGTTGGGATGATTCTGATGAGGAACTCCTCCATGGTGCCATCATGTGTAGAGTAAGTTCAGACTCACACATGGAGATGTCTTTCCTCAAGGTTGCTTTATTGTGGCTTATGGTGCGGGCCAACTGCCCCATACAGTGAGTTCTCTAGCCACACATCTTGCTGTGTTATCCTTTCAAAGGTACACCCTCCCAATGGAGTGGGATCCCCTCTCCCCTCAGGCAGATCACCCCTGTGCCAGGTCCCTGGACACAGTATGGCTGGTACAGCTAAATGTCACTTAACATAGAATGGGGCCACTAGTTACAGCACTAGTGGGCCACCCACTCCCAAGTCTCAACGCAGACTTGCTCCTTCTCCAACACACTAACTTTTGTCAGTGCTGTGCCTTATATCTCTCAGGAGGCAGGCACATCTCTGATGTCACTAACGGTGGACTCAGAGTATGTAGCCACTCCCATCCACACATAGGGCACCTCACCAGGGTGTGAGGGCAAACCTCCATGATTACTGCTGGCATCCCTGCAACTTACCAGGCTTACTGCCAGCAGGAGAGAAAACTGCAGACCATTTTACAGCATGGCTACACATACAAAACATATGTAACCCATGTTCCCCCCCTCACCTCCCCCAGATGCAGATGTCAATCTAGGGTGTAGTGAGGGCTGGCTACATGTACTTGGGTTGTGCGTACCTGCTTGGAACAGGAGTGCCTGAGTCTCCCGCGTTGGTGTTGGGGACAACAGGGCCAGTCCTGACACTCTGCTCTCCAAACTCTGCTCCAGCTCAGACTGACATCCTCACAGAACACATCCACAGACTGAACACCGACACACACAGGACAGCCCACTAAATAAAGTCAGCCCTGCCCCTATGATGTCAGCAGGACCTCCCCTCTGTATAGGCCTGCACAGAGTCAGGGGGCCCCTCCTCTATCACTCCAGGCAGGGCTTTGAAGGGGGGAAAACCCATGGTTACTACTGGCGCCTGCCCTTACCAGGGCTTACTCTAGTAGGAGAAGGATAAGTAGCCCGTTCTTACTTACAGGGGCTACACATACAAATAACGACAGGCAATCTGGAGGTATAAAAGGCCCCGGCTTTGTTTGTTTATGTAACCATGCTGTAAAATGGTTGCAGTCATCTCTCCTGCTGACAGTAAGGCCTGGTAAGTTATGGACATGCCAGCAGTAATTATGGAGGTTTGCCCCCACACCCTGGTGAGGTGCCCTATGTATGGATGGGAGTGGTCACAGGCTCTGACTCCCTGGTTGGTGATGTCAGAGTTGTGTCAGCCCCCAGAGGATACATAAGGCACAGCACTGAGCAAAAGTTAGTTCAGTTCTGTCTAGTCTAGAAGTTATCAGAGGAAGATCAAAGTTAGGGTGTTAAAAGGACTAATGAGACTGTGACCAGGAACCTGGCACAGGTGCAGTATTCCTGCGGGGATAGGGAATCCCTACATTAGGAGGACACACCTTTCAAAGGGAAGTACGGTGAACAATGGAGGGCTGAATACACCCCATTGTGGAGGGCAGCTGGCCCACCGTACAAATAAAGATGTCCTTGATTAACAACACTCTCGCGTGCAAGTGTGGAGTTATTGCACGGAGAGGGGCACCACAGAGGAGTTCCTCGCCAGGACCATCCCCGAGTGACAGAAGGGACCCTGATGAGGTGGAGGCGCTGCACTGGATCTAGGTAGGACTCATCACACTACCTCAGCTGCCTGTCTGGGTTGGCAAATCCCCATACACCATCATGCGGGAGACTCAGGAGTCCTGTAGCCAACGGGTGCACCACCAGACACTACACCGTAATGGGGACTGGTTAGACCACAGGGGCCAATATGAGATTGGGGGGGGGGTCAGACCGGTTCACAAAAACCGTTACATTTGGAGGCGCTGCTGAGATATGTAGACCTGTCAACAGGACAGGCTTTTGCTAGGCACACTGGGAAACAGGGAGAAGTGTTTGCTGCCACTTAGTGCTGCGTTGGGACGGACCTAGGGGCGGTCAGGGGGCTGATGGCGTGTGTCAGTTCGCAGGGACGACCTAGGGGCCTGAAAGGAGTTGGGGGTTTGGAGCCGGGCTATAGCTGTCCTAGTCACCTTGAGGTAGTGCTAGTTGGTAGGATGCCAGAAGGGATAGCCTGTTAACGTGGTCAGGAATCCTGGAGAGGGTCTGCGCTAGGCTAACCAAGACAGGTAGATGCCCCAAGTACTGCATGGAAGCCCCAGAGTACTCTAGCCCATTCCAGACCTCTTACTGTAGGGAGCACAGACTGGGAGGAAGGAGATACAGCAGATACTGAGAGAGTGAGCCTAGCCTGAGGTAGTGCATACATGAGCCCAGCCTACATTAGGTACACATGTGGTGGTGCATCAGAGACATCTTTATTGTACCGGTGTGGTGGCTGCCCCGCAGAGAGGAGCCCCCATGTACGATAACTGTTACGAGAGAATGGCGACCGCAAGAATGGAGGATCTGCGCGGTGCGGATAGTCCAAAATGGCGACCGGAGGTTAATGGGGAAAGCACACGTGGCGTGCGCCCCACTGAAGAGCAAGCTGTTGCTGAACTGTCTTTTTCATGCCTGCTCTGGAGTGGAGCGAAAGCTGTGGCCGCACCGTTCTGGTCCTGCCTAGGACAACGGGGCGCCGCCCTGGAGAACCGTGTAGAGGACATTGAAATTGCGGCTGATGGACAGGACTTACAAAATGGCGGCTCCCGCTTCTCTGGGAGACCGCGTGGGCCGATGGCAGACTATTCTGCAACTACAGTGAATTGGCCAGGAGTGGCGCCAACAGGAGAGCCCCGCCCGCTTGGAGGGTATGGCGCGAAAGCTGCGGCCGCGCCTTCATGAACAGAGACTCACTCAGCCCCAGTGCTGAGTCAACCACTTAGTCTGTGGGACCCTCCCCTAATATCTACCAGAGGGAGTGGCTTCCAGCTATGCCCCGTGGGCCCAGGAGCTGGTGCGCTGACGACACCACTACCAAAAGAAGTCCCGGCAGCTGAAATTGGGTGCAAGAAAGAAGGATACTTTGCACGCAAGGCAGCTGCAAGGAAGCGGCTGGAGTTGGCGGCAAAAACAGAGCCCCACCCTGTTGGGGAAAAACGCGCGAAAGCTGTGGTCGCGCCCTCTAGGACTGAGAGAGGCGCGGCCTTAATTAAAGGACATCCTATTCCCTTGTGGGACCCGCCCATAATTGCTACCACTGGGGGAGGATTCCAATTGTGTCAGAGGAGGGCGGAGCTAATCCAAGGAGTGGCTGACCATTCAACCCCTGTTGGTCACTCGTGCGGAACCGGCGCTCAGGACAGACCAGTATTACGGGTAGCTCCTACCAAGAATATGGCCTGCTCCCCAGATGCGAACCGGATGGTTTCGACCCAACCCTAAGCGATACCCGTCGGGGTACTAGTGATACGTGTGGGGGGCGCGGAGACAGTAGTAGGCCTCTGCCTACAATGCCGGCTGCCCGGCGGCGCCATGGGCACGGCCGCGCGCTGTCCCCAGTGTGGCACACAATATCTGTGGCCAATGCCCACCTTCGTGCCCATACAGAACAATGATCCTGGGGGGAATACTGCTATGCTGTCCAGCGAGTTTCCCGGTGCGCTATGGACTAAAAGTACAGACCCTGAGGAGTGTGATGTGGTCGGTTTGGCAACCGACCGTGAGAAGAGAAGGCGGTCACCGCGCTCGGTGACCCCAAGTACTTTAAGTGCGGATCCCTCGGACGAGGGACCCAAAGAGCCAATAAGTACCCTGGTCTGGCCGGTGGCAGTGCCCGGCGGGGGAAACGGGACTAAACGGCCACTTACAGGCAGCGACAGTGGGCGGAGTCGGATGTCCTCGGTGGAGCAGAGACCGGAAAGGCGGAGCCCAGCTGTTCTCGGGACCGGCGGGTCCAGTGGCAACGGGCGATCCACGCCCAACCTGCGGACTGGTAAGGATAGCCCTTGTCCTTGCCAGGCTCCGATACCACCGTTAGAGGAGGAGAGGCCGCGCCAGGCCAGGACGGCGCACGTGGACGTAGAGGGACTTCCGGACCTGATTGTGGAGGAAGAGATCCCGCATGGGGGTCCATCCCAAGATGGCGGCGCTTCCGCTTCCAGTGACGACAGCGTTTCCGGCAGAGGCGGCGGAACCAGTGGGAGCAGAGAACACACAGCTCAGCGATCGGGTGGTGGTTCCCGATCGAATAAGAAAAACCGGAGTACGCGGAGGCCGGAGAGGGGTGAGACGCCACCGGCGATACCACTGTCCAGTGGTACGGGACAATCTCAGTAAGGCGAACGGGTCGGAACCCCGCGGCTTCCGACTGCCTACCCCTATGCCCGACCCCATGCCCTAGCTAAGGCCCCTGTCCCAGTCACCTGTTCCCGGGGATCATCTTCCAGCTTGGGGGTGTCGGAAGGGTCTTTGGGGGTTGGGGAGAACCGGACTGGGGATAGAACGAGTAGTTTTGATTCCGGGGAGGGATCCCGGGGAGGAGGACAATTGGGACGGGTAACTAAGTCCCGGTGGGTGCCGGAAGAGGAGGATATACCTGCTGGGGAGGCCCCGAAACACGAGAGGTGGTCCAGGCCCCGTTCTGCAGGGACTTCCGGGGTGTGCTCCTGGGGAGGTACCGATGAGGGGGACTCTCAGGAGTGGAACGAGAAGCCCAGGGAGACCCGCTGGTGGGCGCCCTTATTCGAGGGGTACGTGGGTTGGATGGACCGCACACGGTTTTTGCTACGCAAAGATGACATTGTAGACTACTGGTGGGCTAGAGGGGAGTTCACGCCCGCAGAACGAAAGAAGAGATGCAATACCGGTGGCTTATGATAGACCGAAACGAAATCGAGCCCATGGTCCCTGGTATATTATCTGACCCTGTAGATCCGGATGAGCCCCTATAATGGGTGTTAACAGGGAAAGCAGGGAACGCCAACCTAACTAGGAGTAGTAGGGCGGAAAGGGCGATCATCGCAAAATACAAGTACTCTCATGGGTTGGAGTACCCGTATGTTCCTGAACCCCTCATGGAGGAGATAGAGGAGAATCGGGACAAGTGGTTAAGGGAGACCATTGAGGAGTACATGGTTAACAAAGGGGGTGCCATTTCTGGTAGCAAGGCAGAAGAGAGGATAGAGCACCTTATAAGGGTTTGGAGCATTGGGAGGAGCGTATACAAGCATAGGGTAGTATACAGGCCTGAGAGGGGGTCGCAGCGTAGCTATCATGTAACTGTCCTAGACATGGGGGGTCGAGAGGTAAAGAAACCGGACCCAAGACACTATTATTAGGAGGTACTAGTGGCATTACGAGGGCTCGTGGCTGCTGGTCGGGGCGTGCTTGGCGTGATGTGTACTGTTTCCTTGTGTTATTATGAACCTGTGTGATGTTCTAATAATGATGTTCCATTTTACAGTGCTTCCTGATGAAAGGTGTTCAAATTTAGGTCCCAGCCGGGGTCGGTGGGATTCACCAGGGGGAGAATGTAACCATGCTGTAAAATGGTTGCAGCCATCTCTCCTGCTGACAGTAAGGCCTGGTAAGTTATGGGCATGCCAGCAGTAATTATGGAGGTTTGCCCTCACACCCTGGTGAGGTGCCCTATGTATGGATGGGAGTGGTCACAGGCTCTGACTCCCTGGTTGGTGATGTCAGAGTTGTGTCAGCCCCCAGAGGATACATAAGGCACAGCACTGAGCAAAAGTTAGTTCAGTTCTGTCTAGTCTAGAAGTTATCAGAGGAAGATCAAAGTTAGGGTGTTAAAAGGACTAATGAGACTGTGACCAGGGACCTGGCACAGGTGCAATATTCCTGCGGGGATAGGGAATCCCTACATTAGGAGGACACACCTTTCAAAGGGAAGTACGGTGAACAATGGAGGGCTGAATACACCCCATTGTGGAGGGCAGCTGGCCCACCGTACAAATAAAGATGTCCTTGATTAACAACACTCTCGCGTGCAAGTGTGGAGTTATTGCACGGAGAGGGGCACCACAGAGGAGTTCCTCGCCAGGACCATCCCCGAGTGACAGAAGGGACCCTGATGAGGTGGAGGCGCTGCACTGGATCTAGGTAGGACTCATCACACTACCTCAGCTGCCTGTCTGGGTTGGCAAATCCCCATACACCATCATGCGGGAGACTCAGGAGTCCTGTAGCCAACAGGTGCACCACCAGACACTACACCGTAATGGGGACTGGTTAGACCACAGGGGCCAATATGAGATTGGGGGGGGTCAGACCGGTTCACAAAAACCGTTACATTTATATAAAGATAGCGTAACTGCTAGTCCCTGCCAGAATGCTCGGTTGATAGGTTAGTAAAGGGTCAGACAGGCCTTGCCCTGCTGCCCACCGTCAACCACCGCCGGGCCCCATTAGGGCGGCGTCGCGAGAGGGCTACCGGAAGTTACGTCCCGGTGGCTCGCCCCCTCGCCTCTACTCCGGCTTTAACAGCCCCGAGCCCCTTCTGGCAAGGACAAGCACAACTGCCGCAGCGACAAAGGCAACTTGGTCAAACTGACCCCACCTTCAGGAACTTCTGTCCGTGTTTGCAAAAGTATTCCGGAATTTACCCTGAAACAAGAAAGAAATGTTAACCATATTGCCCAAACATATTGTCCCCTCACCCCATACAATTCTCACCTTGCTCACAGAACAACGCCCCAAAACCTGGTTCCGCGCTAACCTTCTAAAATTGAGGGATGGGTGGGAAACCGCTGCAGCCAGGAGCAAGGGAACGCACTCGCTCCCGGCTGCTGGCCTAATTCCTTAAGCCCCTCCCCGCCTACAGCTGATACAGTGGCAAATCGGGTGACAGGGAGGCCGCGCCCCCCAGTCATGGCACTCTGTCGCCTATGCAGGCTAGAGAGGTTGCTTTTCAAGCACACTACAAAGGAACTTATCAGAAAGAAGTATTCTCTGGCCTACTAATGTCAGTAAGTGAGAGGTACCTAGCAGTCATAATAATTCAGATCATTTTTTGGAGTAAAATACACAGTTAAAATAAATAAATCAGTGGGCAGGCAAAAAGCTAAAGATGGACGGCCAACTCCTGTCCTCAAGGGCCACCAACAGGTCAGGTTTTAAGGATATCCCAGCTTCAGCACAGGTGGCTCAATCAATGTTCCAATCTTCGATTGAGCCACTGGGCTATCCTTAAAACCTGCCCTTGAGGACTGGAGTTGTCCTAATGTATAGTATGGTGAAGAAATCTTTAATAAACATGCAAGTTAAACTGCTTCTGTAATCTCTGAGACTCAAACTAGTTATAGCAGCAGGTTGGGAAAGAGGCGTACAGGACACGCTACATCTGCATGCCATGCTTACTATATCATACAGGAGTCCTATTTATTTACTTATTTTATTTATTTATTTATAAAATATTTTACCAGGAAGTAATACATTGAGAGTTACCTCTCGTTTTCAAGTATGTCCTGGGCACAGAGTAAAACAAATAATACATGGTTACAAATACAGTTACATAAACGAGCAGGGTATACATTATATACAAGACATTGCATGCACAGTTAAAGAAAATATATATTATGGGCGAATGAAACAGTTACAGACCAGATTAAAATGTGAGGCAGCCTTAGATTTGAAAGAACTTAAACTGGTGGTGGATGTGAGAGTCTCTGGTAGGTTGTTCCAGTTTTCGGGTGCACGGTAAGAGAAGGATGAACGGCCGGATACTTTGTTGAGCCTTGGGACCATGAACAGTCTTTTGGAGTCTGATCTCAGGTGATAAGTGCTGCATGTGGTAGGGGTGAGGAGCTTGTTCAGATAGCTTGGTAGCTTACCCATAAAGAATTTAAAGGCAAGACAGGAAAGGTGAACTTTGCGCCTAGACTCTAGTGATGACCAATCTAGTTCTTTGAGCATTTCGCAGTGTGTTGTAGTTGCATTGGAGAACAAAACGACAAATTGAATTGTAGAGGGTGTCAAGTTTGCTAAGGTGGGTTTGAGGTGCCGAGCCATATACTATGTCTCCATAGTCAATAATTGGCATTAGCATCTGCTGTGCGATAACGCTTTCTGACCAGGAGACTTAGGGAGGATTTATTCCTGTAAAGTACCCCTAGTTTGGCATAGGTCTTGGTTGTCAGGGTATCAATGTGCATTCCGAATGTTAAGTGGGAGTCAAACCATAAGCCCAGGTATTTAAAACTAGTGACAGGGGTTAGGGTGGTGTTAGCGTTGGTTCTAATCTGGAGCTCAGTCGCTGGAAGCTTTAAAAATGTAGTCTTGGTCCCAAATACCATTGTTACAGTCTTGTCAGTGTTTAAAAACAGTTTGTTTTGGGAAATCCAGTTTTCGAGTCTCAAAAAGTCAGACTGAAGTATGTGTTGAAGGTCAGAGAGGCTATGGCTGTGTGCATATAGGATTGTGTCATCTGCCTACATGTGTATTGAGGCTTCCTTACAAGCTGTGGGAAGATCATTAATGAACACTGAGAAGAGTAGGGGCCCCAGAACAGAGCCTTGCGGGACACCACAGGTGATATCCAGGGGGTTGGAGTTAGAGCCAGAGATGGACACATGTTGGGATCTTCCTGATAGGTAGAACTGAAACCAGTTTAAAGCTTGCTTCCCTATTCCAGAGCTCTGGAGTTTGTTAAGCAGGATAGCATGATCAACTGTATCAAAAGCCTTTGCAAAATCTAGGAATACTGCACCAGTGAGTTGACCCCGTTCCATTCCACACTGGATTTCATTGCAAACTTTTAGCAGGGTAGTTACGGTGGAGTGTTTGGGACGAAAGCCAGATTGGAATTGGCTAGGGAAATTTGTCTTGTTATAGTAATCGCTTAGTTGGGAGTGGACACATTTTTCCATGACTTTGGATAGAATTATTATTATTATTATTTATTCTACATTAGATCAGATTTGTTTTAAAGACTGCTATTAAAAGACCATTCTGTTACCTTGTAAGTAACTGCAATGGTTTCTTGTATTGGGATTCTAGTACAATATCAATTTCCGTCCCAATGGCTCTTCAGAGACATAGTTACATAGTAGATAAGGTTGAAAAAAGACATAGGTCCATCAAGTTCAACCTATGCTAAATTTAGACAACAGATACTTTATCCTATATCTATACTTACTTATTTATCCAGAGGAAGGCAATACATACATTCCTGATAGTATTATTACGTTATTATCGGGCTCTGGCCTTAAACTGAAATAGTTTTATTTGGGGCTTTTAAATGTGTTTGTTCTGGGAAAAGAGCACTCAGTAGGATCCAATGGTGGGTAATGATTCACTGACGCGTTTCACTTTTTATTTTTGTCTGTGACATACTGTAAATTGCAGTACCCTCTGTTTTCGCATTTCAGTAATTTGGAGATCAACACTATACAGGCATACCCCGCATTAACGTACGCAATGGGTCCAGAGCAGGTACGTAAAGCGAAAATGTACTTAAAGTGAAGTACTACCTTTTTTCCACTTATCGATGCATGTACTGTACTGCAATCGTCATATAAGTGCATAACTGATGTAAATAACGCATTTGTAACAGGCTCTATAGTCTCCCCGCTTGCGCACAGCTTCGGTACAGGTAGGGAGCCGGTATTGATGTTCAGGACGTGCTGACAGGCGCATGCGTGAGCTGCCGTTTGCCTACTTGGCGATTTGTCCTTTCTCGTGAGTGTCCTTAAACCGGGGTATTCCTGTAGTCTTGTATCTTGAGTGAATTCATGTAATCAACAATGTATATGTTTCACTTTAAGTTAGGGGTCTGAAACTCAGTCCTCAAGGGCCACCAACAGGCCAGGTTTTATGGATATCCCTGCTTCAGCAAAGGTGACTCAATCAGTGGCTCAGTCAATTTGATTGATGATAGGTGATTGAGCCACCTATGCCGAAGAAGGGATATTCATAAAACCTGGCCTGTTGCTGTTGTTTGAGGACTGAGTTTGAGACCCCTAAGTGCTTGGTTGAACCAACACAATAGATTCATGTGTAAAAACTAAACACAGAGATTTATTAAATAGCCTTCTAATTTTTTGACCTATCATTCTTATATGTACACAGTATGCTACTTTATAATTCCACTACTGATTCATTAGGTAGTCATGAATTGAAAGATTTACATACTATGACGTTAGCTGATGGTGATAACTCTTTTTTCATCCTCAAGTGCACAACCTTTTTATTACGTTTTGACAATGGGTGCGGTACTCATTCTAATTTAAATTGATCTAGAAAACGACAAAAAAAATAAAAATATAAAACCCCCAGTGTCACTGAAGATGATTCTACGCTATGTCACTGTGGCCAGACCTCCAAGAAAAACAATCAATCTATCTCCCTAAGGAAGAAGCTCGAATTGGTAACTCAAATGCAACACTCAACCCAATTAGAATGGCAGGAAGCCAGACAATAAGCCCATTCATCTCCAGATCTGAGTCACAGACAAAGCCGTGGAAAGTCGGCTGAAACAATGCTTGACAAGCAAAATAGAAAGAACCACGATACAGACAAAATAACGTGTTTTTCATGTAAAATAATGGCAATAAAGCTGAACATCCACTTTCTCTGTGATTAAATGCAATCTGATTCTGGACTCTATTCTTATAAAATTCAAGGGGCACTTAGTGACACCGTAGAGCGGTTCTTGGCAGTCTAGGAACCTTGGCTGTATGAGATGAGAGGACCCGGGATAGACACAAAACTCTGCACTATATATTAACTATAGATAAGGGGTCGAACTATTGTGCTAATAATGTAATACTGTGATACTCTATATGCTGTAAGTGTAATGCCCCTAGAGTCCCCCCCACCCCCTCGTACCATTTTTCTTCGTCCCCACCCCATTCCCTCCTTACTCCCTGTACCCCATAACTGTAAACAAATAATATTGTTTAAAAATAAATTAATTAAAGTGGCACTTTTGTGTATGATCCAGGTACAATAGTGAATGAATGCAGAATACTACAGACTGCTGTACAAAAAATATTGTCTGCAGAGTTGTAGGCATTCACATACGATAGCAAACTCTTAAGTACAGCAGGGCCCCGCTTCTCGGCGCCCCGCTTTTCGGCGATCCGCCGATACGGCGGCACCAAGAAGGGGGCCGCCATCTTAGATCCTCCGTCGCACATGCGCAGACCGTAGTTTGCGCGCGCATACTGTAGTTTGCGCGCGCAGACCATAGGTCGCGCATGCGCAGAACGGCAAAAATACTGATTTGCGCATGCGAAATAACTGAAAATCGCCGGATCCGCTTTCCGGCGATTTTCACTATACGGCGGGCCCCTGGAACGGAACCCGCCGTATTCCCGGGGCCCTCCTGTACTGTATACTCACTTTTTGTGGTGTTCCTCCACCCTGAGAAGCACTTGAATGGGTTAATTGGTCATTGATGTGTGTATGTATGTATATATATCTTTATTTATACAGCACCATTAATGTACATAGCGCTTCACAGCAGTAATACTCGTGATAATCATATAAATAACAAATAATAAAAATAACACATAAAGGGAATAAGTGCTTCAAACGTAAAAGTAACATTAGCAAAAGGAGTCCCTGCCCAGAAGAGCTTACAATCTAAATGGTAAGTAGGAAGACCGTACAGAGACAGTAGAAGGGGGTTCTGGTAAGTGCGGCTGCAAGGGGCTATGGTCGATTTATGAGGTGAATAGTATCAGCCACGGAGACTATAGGGTTTGGTGAGCACTTGTTTGGAGGGGTTGTGTCCCTACTGTATATGCATACAGTATCCATCAACAGAGGTCATCACATCGGGTTTTACATTGCTGTATGGGAAGACCATTGCTATATGGGAAGACCATATACGGGAAGACCATTGCTATATGAAATGGTACCTTCCAGGGCTGTTCCCACTACTCCAACTTGGTGATTTAAAAATTTTTTTTTTAACAATCTGTTGTAGTCAATTATTAGGTATAACCCCAAGATCTCTGTCCTCATGATGAAGGGTAGCGACTCTAAGATGTACATGTTTGTAGAAAACTTCTGTCCTCTATACTTAATTTCTTCCATGGACAACTTGCCAAGAGACAATGTAAAACAATAGTGTAAATACCGGGGAGAGTGCGTGGGGAGGGGGGGAATGAGGAAGAAAGTATGTGTTGCCCTGCTTCCC
Organism: Ascaphus truei; assembly: GCF_040206685.1. Classification (NCBI taxonomy): domain Eukaryota; kingdom Metazoa; phylum Chordata; class Amphibia; order Anura; family Ascaphidae; genus Ascaphus; species Ascaphus truei. The sequence continues at coordinate 404,102,462 of NC_134486.1, forward strand.
CCCCTCTCTGGAAGATGTGCTGCTGGCTACAGGTAGCGTGGTGCGTGCATACCTTTGAGGGTTCAGGAGAGCTGAGTGTCCGCTGTGTTTTGGGGTAACAGGACAGACATTCGGCGATCTTGGGGTTCTTCTCTTGTGGATGACAGAGCCTCCAGCCACTGCAGGCTCCGGCATAGCAGGAGACAGTCCCAGCAATGGCACCGAACAAGTATACACCCCCTGCCCGATAGACTGCAAACAGCGGATGCAGACCAGATTGAGAAGGGTCCCAGGCCTCTGGATGGTGCTTGGCCCTCTGATAATATTGAGTCCATGCTCTCAGCTCTGATCTCTCTAGGTCAGTCAGCCCAGGCAGGACTGACTGGCATGTCTCACCCCCAGCCGGGAGGAAACAGCACTGACTACACTTTTGCACTTCCCCTCTGACACACAGAAAGGGGCACAAGGTCTGTACCATAATTGGCTCTAATCAGACCCGGTGTCACCTCCACTCCTGCCACTCAGAGAGTCAGCATGAGGGGGGGGGGGTCAATTCTCCCTAGGATAGTCTGCCACAGCCTAGATCTACTAAGGAATTACGTGACAGGAGGCAGAGAGGCAGTCTGGACTAGCCATGGCTACATCTGTAATGTAAGATATGCTGTAAAAACCTTACAATGGACATAACTGTCCCAAGTATTCCATCTTTTGGGATAGCACAGTTGTTTTCACCAGTGTTCCATGGAATCCTGGACTTTCGCTGAAGGATTCCAAGAGATCTATGGGAAAAATGCATTAAACACTTCAAGAGCCAATAATGTTATTGTGCCATATTTTTCAATGTAATAATTCCCAAAAATTATTTTTATTGCAATGTTATAAATGTTATGTTTTAATGATCTTTACTTAATTTTGTTTACAATCATGGGCAAAGGGGGGGGGGGGAATCACAAGGCCAGGAAGCGGAGGGGGGTCCGAACTCAGGAAATTTTGCCCCACTGGAAATCAGACCCAAATTGTATTTTTGACCGTCTGGGTGGGCTCCCCTCTGGCATCTGGGTGAGGCCTGAACAGACACCCATACACTACAGGTAGGGTCAGGGAGGAGGCAAAGTGAGAGAGTTAGGGAGAGAGTGGGGGGGGGGGGGGTGAGAGAGGTGCAGATAATAAGAGAGTGACAGAAGGGGGGGTAGAGTAGAGAGAGAGGGGGGGGGATAAGTGAGAGAAAGGATGGGGATTCACAAGGCCACTGACAACCCGTGGCACCAGTGGACCCTCTACTCCTGGGAATGCTGTCGGCTGCCCTGATGAGCAATCATACTTTGTAATGAAACTAGTTGTAATCTCTTATATACCAGCAAGCTGTTAACTCGTGGCTCTGGAGATGGTGCTTCTGCGGCATTGCTGAAGGTGGCCCATGCTTCCAGATCAGAACCAACCCCTCCTCCCCTGCAGTGATAATCCTCTGGGCGGTCGCGGTCACTGGGTGTGACCAGTGACCAGATAAAAACACCAAAAGGTGGAGCGAAGAATCAATTGGGGTTCAGAAAGGGGATTTCACAGAGCAAAATATTGAGCCGCTTTCTGAACGTGGGAAGGTCTTTGATTTTTCTCATGAATATGGGGAGGGCGTTCCATACCCTGGCCCCCGGTACCGAAGGGGCATGACCAGCTCGACCTGTGCATTGGAATCTGGGGACATTTATAAGTTGAAGGTTTTGGGACCGTAGATTTGAGGTGGGTCAGTGGAACTTACATTTTGTTTGAAGGTAGAAGAACATGATGCGGTCAAGAAGAAAATAGAAATGTATCAAACTCCAATTAGTCACAAAATTAACTTTTATGGATAATAGAATGTTGCTACGGCAGCAAATTGCAGTCATACATTGGTTAACCCTTTTTTGGCTTTCTGCACGCTTGGGGCCCTTACGACCTTTAGGTCAGACTGCCGATATAGGGTTAATTCTGTTTTCTTTTGCTACCTGGAACTGCAGCAATAGATGAACAGCATATCATTTTAACATTCCTTCCTTACCTGTGTGGAATAGTTTGATAATGCAGTGTGTTTGGATAACATTTTGAAATCACCTTGTGTTCTACAAAGATATTATCATTAGAACTCTGCAATAAAACTGAGGAACGTGAAAGGTCACTAGAATCCATTCTAATTGAAATGTCCAATAAATCAGAGGCAACCTTGGGTGGCTTATTGATGAAATTGAAGTATCTCTGCTTTAAAGGTACATTAGTGCTTACTTTGTAACTCTATCCATGATGCCTCCTATATAGACTTATGTGTACTGATTTAAATACAAGCTTCTCCAAGCGCTTAAATGGGTGAAGTCCCACAAAAAGGTGTCTCCTTTTCCAAGGGAGGCAAGAATTTCTGCCGTTGATGGTGACGCCCGATAAATTCTGTATATTATTTTGTATTGAATTACTTACTCTGTAATGTAAATTACAGTTCAGTTTTATGATTAATTTGCAACAGTTCACTTTCAGAAGTTCAGGATGCACTGCAAGAACCCTCCTTTTCCCCAAATCATGTTTTTTTTTAAACTGTATACCTATGAACAAGAGCACCATGATACTCAGAGCTCCGGGTACTCCACGAGTGACGAGATACCGCACGTGTGTTATTTTTGCCTGTTCCCGCAGGGGAAAGAATAACTACGGGGGTCACCCAATCAGTAGCTGCTATGTCATCCGCCGGCATTCTGTTGACGGCCAGAGTGAGGCTGATACCAGTAGCGGTATTGTTTCTCCTGGACAAGAATTCTTGGAAGGGAATTTCAAATAGCGTGGGAGATGGAGGGGGGGGGGGGGGAGGGGGTGGTTGTGCCTTAGCTTGGTACCTCTTGTTTGAAATTAGGTTTTTTTTTTAAACTCCCTATGTATACTGTACTGTATGTAAAAAACAAGAGCAGCACAGATTGTGTACAGATCACATACAGGCATACCCCGCTTTAAGTACACTCACTTTAAGTACACTCTCGAGTAAGTACATGTCGCCCAATAGGCAAATGGCAGCTCACGCATGCGCCTGTCATCACGTCCTGAACAGCAATACCTGTACCGAAGCTGTGCGCAAGCAGGGAGACTATAGAGCCTGTTACAAATGCGTTATTTACATCAGTTAAGCACGTATAAACCGATTGCAGTACAGTACATGCATCGATAAGTGGGGAAAAGGTAGTGCTTCACTTTAAGTACATTTTCGCTTTACATACATGCTCTGGTCCCATTGCGTATGTTAATGTGGGGTATGCCTGTATTGAGTCTTATTGACTAAGCCACGCTCTGTCTAATGCCAGATGACACGGTATAGCCCATTTCCATGAGGTGCTGGGTAATTATGGTATATAAGTATATCTGTGAACAACAATATTCTTGGAATACAGTGCAACTGTTACAAACCAGACAATTTCTTATGTGCCTTAAATAAGTTTTTAATATGTTTTACAGCTAAACATCATGTCAATGGCAATTCGATGGTTGAACCTTTCCCACAGGGAACACAGATGGTAATATTTGGTAAGTGATTTAAAGAAACATTTATACATTGTACATGCCTTTTTAGGGTTATTTTCATTAGCTAATACATCTTTGTTAATGTGTGTGCCCAGTAGATTAGATTTTTGGCAGCTTCAGGTTTGTGACTGGAATCTTACCTTTGTCATTTGTTGGAAAGAGAAAACACTCAATCACATTGCGTCAGTCACACTGCACAAATCCCATTGCGTCAGTCACACTGCACAAATCCCATTGCGTCAGTCACACTGCATCAATAACATTGCGTCAATCACACTGCACAAATCTCATTGCGTCAGTCACACTGCATCAATCCCATTGCGTCAGTCACATTGCATCAATCCCATTGCGTCAGTCACACTGCATCAATCCCGTTGCATCAGTCACACTGCATCAATCCCATTGCATCAATCCCATTGCGTCAGTCACACTGCATCAATCCCATTGCGTCAGTCACACTGCATCAATCCCATTGCGTCAGTCACACTGCATCAATCCCATTGCGTAAGTCACACTGCATCAATCCCATTGCGTCAGTCACACTGCATCAATCCCATTGCGTCAGTCACACTGCATCAATCCCATTGTGTCAGTCACACTGCATCCCATTGTGTCAGTCACACTGCATCAATCCCATTGTGTCAGTCACACTGCATCAATCCCATTGCGTCAGTCACACTGCATCAATCCCATTGCATCAGTCACACTGCATCAATCCCATTGTGTCAGTCACACTGCATCAATCCCATTGTATCAGTCACACTGCACAAATCACATTGCGTCAGTCACACTGCGCAAATCACATTGCGTCAGTCACTGCATCAATCCCATTGCGTCAGTCACACTGCATCAATCCCATTGCGTCAGTCACACTGCATCCCATTGTGTCAGTCACACTGCATCAATCCCATTGCGTCAGTCACACTGCATCAATCCCATTGCGTCAGTCACACTGCATCAATCCCATTGTATCAGTCACACTGCATCCCATTGTGTCAGTCACACTGCATCAATCCCATTGTGTCAGTCACACTGCATCAATCCCATTGCGTCAGTCACACTGCATCAATCCCATTGCATCAGTCACACTGCATCAATCCCATTGTGTCAGTCACACTGCACAAATCACATTGCGTCAGTCACACTGCGCAAATCACATTGCGTCAGTCACTGCATCAATCCCATTGCGTCAGTCACACTGCATCAATCCCATTGCGTCAGTCACACTGCATCCCATTGTGTCAGTCACACTGCATCAATCCCATTGCGTCAGTCACACTGCACAAATCCCATTGCGTCAGTCACACTGCATCAATCCCATTGCGTCAGTCACACTGCATCAATCCCATTGTGTCAGTCACACTGCATCAATCCCATTGCGTCAGTCACACTGCACAAATCCCATTGCGTCAGTCACACTGCATCAATCCCATTGCGTCAGTCACACTGAACAAATCCCATTGCGTCAGTCACACTGCATCAATCCCATTGCGTCAGTCACACTGCATCAATCCCATTGCGTCACTCACACTGCTCAAATCCCATTGCGTCAGTCACACTGCATCAATCCCATTGCGTCAGTCACACTGCACAAATCCCATTGTGTCAGTCACACTGCATCCCATTGTGTCAGTCACACTGCATCCCATTGTGTCAGTCACACTGCATCAATCCCATTGCGTCAGTCACACTGCATCAATCCCATTGCGTCAGTCACACTGCATCAATCCCATTGCGTCAGTCACACTGCACAAATCCCATTGCGTCAGTCACACTGCATCCCATTGCGTCAGTCACACTGCATCAATCCCATTGCGTCAGTCACACTGCATCAATCCCATTGCGTCAGTCCCACTGCATCAATCACATTGCGTCAGTCACACTGCATCAATCCCATTGCGTCAATCCCACTGCATCCCATTGTGTCAGTCACACTGCATCCCATTGCGTCAGTCACACTGCATCCCATTGTGTCAGTCACACTGCACCAATCACATTGCGTCAGTCACACTGCATCAATACCATTGCGTCAGTCACACTGCATCAATCCCATTGCGTCAGTCACACTGCATCAATCCCATTGCGTCAGTCACACTGCATCAATCCCATTGCGTCAGTCCCACTGCATCAATCACATTGCGTCAGTCACACTGCATCAATCACATTGCGTCAGTCACACTGCATCAATCCCATTGCGTCAGTCCCACTGCATCCCATTGTGTCAGTCACACTGCATCCCATTGCGTCAGTCACACTGCATCCCATTGTGTCAGTCACACTGCATCCCATTGTGTCAGTCACACTGCATCAATCCCATTGCGTCAGTCACACTGCATCAATCCCATTGCGTCAGTCACACTGCATCAATCCCATTGCGTCAGTCACACTGCATCAATCCCATTGCGTCAGTCACACTGCACCAATCCCATTGCGTCAGTCACACTGCATCAATCCCATTGCGTCAGTCACACTGCACCAATCACATTGCGTCAGTCACACTGCATCAATCCCATTGCGTCAGTCACACTGCATCAATCCCATTGCGTCAGTCACACTGCACAAATCCCATTGCGTCAGTCACACTGCATCAATCCCATTGTGTCAGTCACACTGCATCAATCCCATTGCGTCAGTCACACTGCATCAATCCCATTGCGTCAGTCACACTGCATCAATCCCATTGCGTCAATCACACTGCATCAATCCCATTGCGTCAGTCACACTGCATCAATCCCATTGCGTCAGTCCCACTGCATCAATCACATTGCGTCAGTCACACTGCATCAATCCCATTGCGTCAGTCACACTGCATCAATCCCATTGCGTCAGTCCCACTGCATCAATCCCATTGCGTCAGTCACACTGCATCAATCCCATTGCGTCAGTCACACTGCATCAATCCCATTGCGTCAGTCACACTGCATCAATCCCATTGCGTCAGTCCCACTGCATCAATCCCATTGCGTCAGTCCCACTGCATCAATCCCATTGCGTCAGTCCCACTGCATCAATCACATTGCGTCAGTCCCATTGTGTCAGTCACACTGCATCAATCCCATTGCGTCAGTCACACTGCATCCCATTGTGTCAGTCACACTGCATCCCATTGCGTCAGTCACACTGCATCCCATTGTGTCAGTCACACTGCACCAATCACATTGCGTCAGTCACACTGCATCAATCCCATTGCGTCAGTCACACTGCACAAATCCCATTGCGTCAGTCACACTACATCCCATTGTGTCAGTCACACTGCATCAATCCCATTGCGTCAGTCACACTGCATCCCATTGTGTCAGTCACACTGCATCAATCCCATTGCGTTAGTCACACTGCATCAATCCCATTGTGTCAGTCACACTGCATCCCATTGTGCCAGTCACACTGCATCAATCCCATTGCATCAGTCACACTGCATCAATCCCATTGCGTCAGTCACACTGCATCAGTCACACTGCATCAATCCCATTGCGTTAGTCACACTGCATCAATCCCATTGTGTCAGTCACACTGCATCAATCCCATTGCGTCAGTCACACTGCACCAATCCCATTGCGTCAGTCACACTGCATCAATCCCATTGCGTCAGTCACACTGCATCCCATTGTGTCAGTCACACTGCATCAATCCCATTGCGTCAGTCACACTGCATCAATCCCATTGTGTCAGTCACACTGCATCCCATTGCGTCAGTCACACTGCATCAATCCCATTGCGTCAGTCACACTGCATCAATCCCATTGCGTCAGTCACACTGCATCAATCCCATTGCGTTAGTCACACTGCATCAATCCCATTGTGTCAGTCACACTGCATCCCATTGTGTCAGTCACACTGCATCAATCCCATTGCGTCAGTCACACTGCACCAATCACATTGCGTCAGTCACACTGCATCAATCCCATTGCGTCAGTCACACTGCATCCCATTGTGTCAGTCATACTGCATCAATCCCATTGCGTCAGTCACACTGCACCAATCACATTGCGTCAGTCACACTGCATCCCATTGTGTCAGTCACACTGCATCCCATTGTGTCAGTCACACTGCATCCCATTGTGTCAGTCACACTGCATCCCATTGTGTCAGTCACACTGCATCAATCACACTGCGTCAGTTACACTGCATCAATGACATTGTGTCAGTCGCACTGCACGAGTCGCACTGCACAGATTGCACTTGTATGCGGAGTTGTAAGTGCAGGAGACTTACAATAAAGCCGGGCTTAGAAATGATGGGGCCATTGCACAGTTTATTTTACTGTATGTGCTCCAAGCGAGGTTACCCAATGTGAGCAGGAACTTGTGGGAAGGAATTGTAACGATGCCTCCTAGCCATCCTTTGTCATTTCTAGAAAGAAAAACAATACCTTTATGCCAGTTATATCTCTTCGAACAAACATATAAGTTCAAAGATCCAGCACTTAAACAGCCCTTATACATATATGCACTGTCTTCACTCCAATGTTTCACGTATACAACATGTGGCGGAGGAGGCAAGGATTCATTCTTTAAATGTAATGATTTATAAATCTTTAGAGGTTACAATACTATCTTCACTCACAATGACTAAAGAAACATGACCTCTTTTCCCGGTGTCGGCTCCTTGTGACCGTGGGTTAGTCACTTTATCCCCCTGTGCCTCAGGCACCAAAATCAGATTGTAAGCTCATCTGGGCAGGGACCTGTGTCTGTAACCTTCCTATGTGCTGCGTACTGCGCGCTGAACTGTAATTGTGACGCGGTTTGAGTTCCATTGGGAGAAAAGTGCTATACGAAATAAAGTTATTATTATTTCCCAGGCGATTTAAGCTCTTTGAAGCAGAGAGACTCCTTTCCCTAATGTTACTTTTATGTCTTTCCTTTATGTGTGTAGCCATCTTTCCCCCTAAATAAAGAGACTACCAGTGCTGCTGTCACCTGTTGGCTCACAGAGGGCCCAAGCCTCCACCACTGGGGTGGTATACTTATCGTCTCGGTGCAGCGCCTCCACCTGCGAGGAATCCCAGCGTAGTGGGAGGAGCCCCTCTCAGGAACCAGTATACACAGTAATTGCACGCAGGTATATTATAGCAGTATTTACTAAACACATGTAATACACAACAAGCATAACACGGCCATGCAAGGCCGCACCCACACAACAACACCTCCTGGGTGGAACCCCGAAATACTGGAGTGCACTTAACCCCTTAGTGTACACAAACTAGTCCCTCCCCAAAGAGCATGTGTTGGATAGCGCTTCCCACAGTGTGTTGGGCCATTGGTGCATGTGAATAATACCTTCCTGGTCTCAGTCCACACCTGGTCAACAGGAAAAGAACTCTGTGGGTCTGCGACGTGGTTCTGCACCGCAGTCTACCGGTTCCTCTACTGTGTTGATCCGTACGCGGATGCCTCTGGAGGGGCCTCCAGCTGGATTGTACCCCTTTAAAATAGTCTCTGATAATGTGGCCTTACTCTGCTCACAGACTTCAGGCCGCACTTCACTTTCAGATGCAATGTCCTGCTGCTGATGTCTCTCACTGACACACTACTGGGGAAGGGTCCCCATCTAAGGCCTTTCCCTGCAACATACACCACGTACAGTGAGTCGGCGGATCTATCTTGGACCTGGGGGGAAATCTGGCCTAGTCCAGTGGAGCACTGCTCTCTGGACATTACCTTCACCCTCTCTGTCCTGGTCCCAACTAGCGTCGTGTCCCAGCGTGCCTAATGTATCTACTTCTCTCCTCCGCTTTCTCAGTAGCCCTATTGGTCCTCCTGCAACACATGTCTAGCAGACATGAGCCCCCCTGAGGATGCTGGGACTTGTAATCCCCTCACTAGGCCTATTCCTATTGACCGCCGCACGCTCTCGCACTGCGCGTGCGGGAGCTTTAATGCGCATGCGCGACGGACTTAAAGATGGCTGCGCCCTCTATTAGGTACCACCGCGTAGCTCCGGCGACCCTGTCGCCTCCCCCCCATTGATGGCACCCGCGCACAGTCACAATCTTCCCCAATGTGCTGTCCCCCTTGCGCAGCCCGGAGGTAAGTGGGGGACCTGGCTACATGTGTTATTTGTATTATTTGTTATTTATATGATTGTCACGTGTATTACTGCTGTGAAGCGCTACGTACATTAATGGCGCTATATAAATAAACACATACATAAATACACACATACATACACACATACATACATACACACATACATACACACATACATACATACATACATACACACATACATACATACATACATACATACATACATACATACATACATACATACAGATGTGGGCTTGCCAATTGCACTTACCCTTTATGTCATGGCACTGCTTGTTTACCTGGAGTCCATCAGAGCACTGACGATGATCTACATGGAAGGGGAGGAGCCTCACCTTCCTTCAACGTCACCGGAATGACGTTGAAATCTGACAGGAAGTGCCAAAGGAGGCTGTGGCCACACGTGGCAGGACCCTCTGGCCAGGGTGGAACTAGTGACCGGTGGGCCACGGTGCAAAAAAAAAAAAATACAAAGCCCACTGCTCTCCCCCTCCCCTTACCTGTGGTGCGTGGACTTAACCGGCGGTGGAGGGAGCCCACCCAGGCAGCGATTGCAGACGTTGGACCACACTTCCAGTGAGGCCTAACTTCTGTGTTCGGAACGCCTGGGTGGACACCCTTTGCCACCGTTGAGTAAGGCCCTGTACCACGGGCATAAGAAGGGGGAGAGGGGGTGAGAGAGAGGGGGGCCTGTAGAACTGCCAGAACTGCGTTTCAGCTGCTAAATAACAGCGTTCCGGTGTGTGAGAAGATAGGCCCCTGAAGTTGTAGGCCTTGGTGCAGCCAAACCGGCGGTAATTCCGTCACTGCCTCTGGCACTGAAGGAGTTAAGCACTTATCGCATGCCCAAATCATGCAAAAATAGATTATTCCAGTTCCCCACAGTGGGTACTAGTTGGGATTCACTCCTCCCTCAACGTAGGTTGGACAGGAAACTCTTCTGCAGGGACCTGGAATATAAGCCCCTCCCTTTCCCTGCAGAGGCAGTCTTTTTCCTGTCCAACAGCATAGCAGTAGTGCTTGTTATTTTGTTAAGTTGGGACTCGCCATAACTTCCATGCTGTTCATTACTCTGTCATTGTTCATTGCTTTTAACCTTCTGACACTATGTGAGTGTATTACTTGTATGCCTTTTATTGATAAACTTTTGTATCAGTCTGCACTATTGGGTTCTTTTTTGCCTTATCTACGAAGGTCACCCCACCCTAAAGACTACACAAGATACAGGAACATACACCATTGCCACAGATTTAGGACATGCCTAAAAGAATGGGGAATATGTGAGTATATCCCCTGCAGGTTCTCCATCCGAGCCCCTTTAATTGCCACAGACATATTTGCACTATTGTGTGTTTTTTCTTATATTAGTACGCACTCAGCAATACTAGGTCCCTGCAGAAGTGTTTGCTGTCCTACCTATGCTGAGAGAGGAGATAATCCCAATTAGTACCCACTGCCATTTGTGGTGTACAGATAAAGAAAAGTACGATAAACTGAATACATTTTCTATTTTTTTAATGCAATTTGATTCCAGCTGTGCAATTCAGTGTTATATGCAATTTGTATGCAAATGAAGCAAACAATCAAAATTAGATATTCATGTGATTAATTTTGCATATTGACTAGCAAGTCACGGCCAGGAGGCTCACCTCCCTCCATGTACTGCACCGACACACTTTATTCGAGCAAATACCCGGTATGTACCTGGCAGATACCTGGAATGCGCCACTCCTCACCTCTGACAAGCCCCGTTGCATTTGCCTTCCCAGCCTGGGTTCATGCCTGGCTGATGGGCGGCTGATCTGTTAAATGATAATGATTAGGATTTAATAGGCTGCAATGCTTCGCGTGTCTACCAGATGGCATAAATTCATGAATTGTAATGCAGTATATATATATATACTGTGCAGTATTGCAGCCAGCGGGAATAAAATGCTTCAATCCCTGCTTGGAAAATAACTCAATGCACTCGGGCAGAAAACAGTCACAAACCTCAATACACCCGGGTATACCCGAATTCGTGGGACTAGCCAAGCTCGAATAAAGTGTGTCGCCAGTGTAGGCCAAGACATATGTAGCAGGGTACCCTTCCTTGCCTCCTCCCTGGCAGTGGTCCCGTCGCTCGGGAGGGGTTGAGTGAGCTGTGTCGGCCATGTTGTGGTTGGCGCAGCCACATACATATGGACTGTGTGTAAGCCAGCAGCCATCTTGAGGTTGGCGCTGCATGAAGAGGAGGTCCTGTCTTCAGAGTTTCCTCCATGGACTGGAGGCGGAGTGCTCAGTCCTGACGGAGCCGCCAAAGGGAGAGGTAGTGCCCAGGGAGCTAGTCAAACCCCCTGGACTAGGCCTGACCCGTTCCCCGTAGGCCCAGCTAGTTCCCCTACACCGTAGTGGAGTACTATAGGGCTGGCCAATAGTGACTTTCCCCTTAGTGTGTGGAAGATACAGCGAAGTAGACGGAACCGCAGCTGAGGATTCCGCAGGCAGGGTGGAACGGCTGTGCGGTACTACCAGACGTAAGGAGAGAGGGGATTGTGTCGGAGGCCCTACATCTTGGGATCACGGATGCGGCCTGTCTAGAGAATACCCTGGTGTACTCGAGTACCCAGGAAGGTACCCACGTGCATTAACATCACACGGTGAGGGTAGCGCTGCCAGCACATGTATCTTTGGGAGGGACTGTTCTGCTGGACATTGGGTTCTAGGTGCACAGGGCACCCTCAGTACTTTGGGGGACAATTGCTATTGTAATTACCTGTGGTTACAGTTATTGTGTGTATATTGTGTTACCGAGCGTACTATGGGACCATAGTAAATAGTGTTGCATATACTTTGTGTGGATTGTGGTTATTGGAGGCATACCATATAGGTATACCGGTTCCCATGAGGGGCTATCCCGCCAACGCAGAGATCCTCACGGGTTGAGGCACTGCACCAGAAACCCCAGGCTCCCCAAGCGAGGAGGCTCAGACCTCTTGTAAGCCTAACAGGTTAGCACCATAACACCCGCAGCCACCAAATCTCCCTGAGGAGGGGGGAAAGGGTGTTGCACACGTATTTTTTTACTGTTCTATTGCATGCTGTTTTTTTGGGATGATTTGCATCTCAGCTTCCTGCTGCAGAAAACTGGGAGTGTCACAGAAAAAAATCACATTGCCTTCAACTTATTTCATTGATACAGCTAGTGCTGAGTTTTTTTGCCCAGATCTTTTGCACATGATGGGCATATTTAGCAGCCATTATACACATTACAGCAGGAATTATATGGTATTTGGGCCATCATTCAAACATCTCGATGATTTGTTAATGTGAACTGTCACATACGAGCAGTTGACCTGCATACGGGACAAGGGTTAACACAGTAACAGCCTAACTGGACCACTTTTCACCTTCGCAGAGGTCCCTCAAATAAACGATATCTCCCCTCAAATCGGCCCCATATACCATCGGTCACGCACAGCACACTTGTATGCACGTTGCTTAGATGTGCAACTAGGGTTAATACACCCGGCTACTCTAGTCAACTCACCTTTCTCCACCGGACGGTACTTCAAATGAGTTAATATTTACCCCTTTCACTATTGCAATCATATCTATCCGCTTCAACCACCAAAGGTAAAAGATATTAGAAAAATAGGCAGAGCCTCTGATCTCTGTTTTATTAAAGAAAAACTATGCATTTAACACACAAAAATGTGTCCAGAAATGCAAGTTACTCCCTACAAAGCATGCAACAGTTCATTCAGAGCCCAAAGCATCACTTATTAAAGATTTTTTTTGTATATAAAAATAGTGTTCTAGAATACAGAAAAAAAGATTATTACAAGAACATACAGTTGCAATAAATGCAAAACAGTTATGTTTTATCCCTTATCCTAAGTCGAAATTGCTATACTTTACCACACGTCATAGGTTTTTCCCAGAGAGGTCACTTGCGCAGGAAAGATGAGAACTGTCCCAAAACACACCTCTTGTTGAATTCTAACTTTAATAACTTCTTGCTAAGCCTTAAGTACCATTCTTGTCCCATTCTTGCAACATGAGCCCACCCCTATCGTATAGTAAATTAACGCCGGCTGACATTTATGACTTAAGCAGAAAAACTCTAAAAAGACATTTAAAGTCTGACTAAATATATGAAAAACCTCATATCTTAATTTCTCTCATACTTAGACAGACACGAGTCACATCAATAGGTTCAGGCAAGTGTGCTGAATGTAACAATACTAATTTGCTCCTAAATTTAAGCGACAAACGGATATCTGTCTCTTGCCACCTCCAAAACATCAAGTGTTTGGCCTTATTGCAGCCGTCTCCTTGCAACGAGTACAAATATCTAAACTTTATACTTCAGAATAGGTGTCAGGTCCAGTGTTCCATATTTCATATCTTTGGAACGGTAGGGTTAGTTACGCCCCTTGGCCCTCTGTAGAACCCTTCCAGGAATGCTTTGAAAGTACCTTTAAAAATGTACTGTTTACTTGACTGTCTGCCGAGCCGTAATTGAATCCCATCTCTGGCAAAACAGATGCCCTTATACAGTATCTAGATTCTATCGGTCCCGTACAACACAGGCTGGTCAAGGGTTTAACAGCCCATAAAAAAACATTTCTTTCTATTTTGTTAGTCAGTCAAACTGAAGCCACATTAACCTCTGAAGAAGCAGATTGATTAAAATACTTAATTTCCCCCGCCATTTTTATTACACATGCAATAAAGTCCGTTACTGTATCTGTGAATCTTCGACCCTCACATCAATAAAAAAAAGCATCCTGGCTGCCTCTAATGTGTTTCTTATTTAAATTGGTATTTTTGCACAATTATATGTATTTTATGCTTTTTCTTGCATATTTTCTGACTAGAAGTAGTTTTATATCATTTAAATTTTAGTACCCTACTTGGGGAGGTGCTGCACCTTACTAAGCTGTCTTCCTGAATATGAGTAAAGTATTAGCGCTGCTAGTTTTACGTAGCGCTTTACAGAGACCTTTTGCACACACAGGTCCCTGCCACGTAGAGCTTACAATCTATGTTTTTGGTGCCTGAGGCACAAGGAGATGACGTGACTTGCCCAATGTCACAAGGAGCTTACACTGGGAATTGAACCAGGTTCTCCTGCTTCAAACTCAGTGTCTTTACTCACTGAGCCACTTCTCTCCTGGAGGTGATGAGATGCTTTTCAGGTCAGTAACTGTTGAACATGTGGGGGTCAGCAGATTGCGATGTAATGTTTGTTCAGGTCTTTTCCCCCACCCCCCGTTCTGGTTCTACCATATACACTGACAGGTCAGATCTCTTGGCTGGAATGATGGCTTTGCCAACGATCTGCTCATTTTCTTCCTTTCTCCTATATATTTGCTACCAGGACCCAGTCACCTACATGAAGAATTACTTCCTTCATCTTCCATTCATGCATGGTTTATACTTTTCCCTTTCTCCAGTGCAGATTGACCTGCCTACCATATGCATAGTATAACTTGTCTTCTAAATGACTGACATACATATGTAGTAAGACTTACTGTCTTCGGTGCTGCAGACAAACAAGCAAAAGTCCATGGCTCCGGGGACAGAATCGAGCCCCCCACAGCGGTAATACTTTGGTGCCGCATGACCGCTTGTGGAAGCGACACTGAAGACATTAAATCTTGCTACATCTGTAACTATCCACCTCACCATCCCCTAGCGATTGGGAGTTGAGTCACAGGACTGCATCAATAGGTAGGCAGAGATGATGACCAAACATCAGATAGTAAGGCATGTAGCCAGTAGACTCATGCTTGGTTACATCATATTGATGTGTCACTGTTTTCACATACTCCTTCCAGTTGCCTTTTCTCTCTGGACTTTAGGGAGCGTAACAGATATAGGAGGGTGCGGTTTAATTTTTTTGTCATGCCATTTACTTGGGGGGAGGGTGGTTGGGCAAGGAGTGGTGTGGCTACTAGCAATACCCAGGAGCTTGCACAATTGTTGGATATTTTCTCCCCTGGTCAGAGTGCAATCTGTCTGGAAACTCTGTGATAACTTTTACCTGGTATTTAACGGGTAAATTAGAAGAACCAGTACCGAAGGGGTTACACTGAAAATAGACCATTTATTCAGCGAGTTATACAGCTACTGATATTGCAAAGTTCCTGTCATGCTGACAACATACCAAGCTGATGTAACAAGAAAAGACCCCCACAGGAGAATAACAATAAGCCAAAGGCTATATTTGACTTTGACAAATACACAACATAGACAGTTCGAAGAACAGAGGTCAAGTAACAAAGAGGGATTATTTGACTAGTTAAGGAAGAGCTCTTGGTGGATGTCTCCTCCCACGGGGCCTTATCGGTACTATTGACCTTTTATTGTCTACTGTGCCTATTATTAAAACAAAGTCTATATCGAGAAGCTTCTTGTCAAACACCTTCTTTCAAGCCCACAGTGCGAGAAGAAATTCTTCCATAGTACTTTGACTACTGTGGTGGCTTTCTGGTTTTGTGTAGGAAACAATAGGGTATACTGTACATTGTGAAGTGACCAAGATGTTCTCTTTACCCCCACCTTAAAAATCCATGCTCAGAAAGTCCATGCAGACCAATTCCAGTGGTCGAGTAGTTCGAATTCCCACAAGAGGTGCTCTTGTCAATTTTTCAGAGACTGTAGTATCACAGTACTTTGCTGCAGAAGCACTCATCCGGGCCAGAAGAATTATGTTCTCACCAGGTCTAATGTGCGATGGCCACAAAGTGTATATGTAATCATATAGCATGGTTAGTGCTAGATTCCTGAGAGACACTTGAAGTCTCATTTTCCAGGGATTTCATCCTTCTGTATAAGTGTCCATCTTTCATCTGTAGCCTGTCTCAGGGCATCCACTGCTCATTTAACTTTTTAGGCTTATACTTGACTGTAAAGTAAAAGGATGCCAGCTGGTAGGCACACCTCTGTCTAATGGCATCCAGTCTTTTGCAAGTCATGATGTAACCTAAAAGATTGTTATCTATGGAAACAACAAATGAATTGCCATAGAGGTAGTCATGAAAAAATTAGTTTTTTTATCCCACTTTTGTATGAGGTATTCCAGCGTATGTGCTGGATATTTCTTCCACACTCTGCTTGCATATTAAATTACTATCATCTTGGCACTGTTAGAGAAGAGCCCCCAGGCCTTCCATGGAAGGATCTGTCTATAGCATTAAGAGCTGGTTGTAATCTGCATATCCCAATAGTAGAGCTAAAGTGGTTAGAAGGTACTTTAAATTATGACGGTCTTACTGTAGTTACCTTTAACTGTTCATAGGAAGGGTTTGAGTAATGTTGGTTTCGGTTTCCCTTCTTTGTGCCCCTCTATAGGTCTTGTTGTAAAGCGGGGCTGCTATTTTGGAGAAATGCTTGATAAATCGCAAGTAGGATTCCACAAATCTAGTAAAGATTAGCAACTCTTAATGGTTTTAGGGGCACTCACTTTATCCACCTTCTCTGGGAAAGAAGACACCTCAGCCAACGCCAAGTGGTCTAGAAAATGGACCTGACACCGTAGGATGTGGCACATCTTTGCTTGTGTTTTACACCATACTGTCTTACATCCTACAACACAATTTTCAACCTGTTCATATGTTCCTGATAGGTTGCAGAGAAGAGGAAAATGTTGTCCAAGTACAGGAGAACAGTGTGTTAGTTGTGATCTCCCATATAGCATATCATAAGGTGCTGAAACATAGCTGGTGCATTCATACAGTCCCATTGGGCTTGTAAAAGTTTTCTTAGGACGCGCTTATAGTCCCGGTGACACAACGCCGAAGTCACGTTGCGGTCGCTGAAAAAATCAAATTGAATTAACTTCTAGCGGTCGCGACAAAGCCGTCGCGTTGCTCCTACTATAACCCCATGCAACGGATGCAATACATTTGTTTTGACGCGTCGTCGCATCGCCGTAGCCGGGACTATAAGCGCGGCCTTAGGCTTGTCATCCTCCACGTTTCAGTATCCACCGGTAAGGTCTAGGGTGGAAAACAACTTGGTTCCTTTTAGGGCATCTAGGGCCTTCTCAATCCTGGGCAGGAAATAGGCATTGCGAGCAGTCCCGGCATTCAGCTGTCGTTTCATAGGGCATGGTCCCATCTTTCTTCCTGGTTTTTACCATTGGAAAGGCATATGGACTCTGGCTGGGACTTCTCCTGCCTCCTCCATTATCTGAATGTGCTTATGCACTTCTTGATGCTGTGAGGCTTTAATGTACCTGAATGGATGGGTGTACCAGAAAGGAATTTTGTGAGTTAGTGTCTTGGTATGGCCAAATTCATCTGGCCTTGTGAAGAAAACATGTTTAAACTCAGAAAGCAAACCTTTTAAAGCAGCTGCATTTGACAGATCAATATGTAGCTCAGCCATAGGTTTGAAAGCGATGGGGCTGCTTATGGCGTTCAATTTGGACTGGCATATATCCTTGTTTATTCAGGACCATACAGACACTGGCAAGTTTGGTGTTGGGGGTGACTCACACTCAACATCCACTAAAGCATACTTGATTCTTGAACTTGTGGGCAGTAATATGTCAGTGAGGGGCTATATACAGTGTACTTGGGTATGCCCCCACACTAGTACACAGTCTTTATTATTCTGGCAAGGGTGTATAAAAAGTCTGTCACTGACCTAATTTGGGAACATGTATCCATTAGAGCTGTGCACATAATTCCACTTACTTTAACCATGTCTTTATTAGCAAAACCCACCATCAGTCTAGAAGCCTGGTTCTTTGCCAGAAGTGGTTCACAGCATTATTTGGCCTCACTTTCTGCAACTTGCTTTGAAGTAGCAGGGCCAATTAGTTTAAAAGCTGCCTTGTCAATGCTAGGGGAGCTTTGGTGGGAGATTGTTTAGCTACTAATGGGCAATTACACACAATGGGGGTTATTCTTCAACTGTGATGGTGCTGCACAGAAACTCCCATTGACTCGTTATTATCAAGGGAAAGCTGACCATCGCCTTCCGTTCCTCAAACACTATTTAGTATCCGCTTTAGGGCTGTGACTGTAAGATGCCACACAAGTGTGGCAATCTGTAGATATCTTGACTGGGCACTGGCATTCAGGAGATAGTAGCCACTTTTCACCCACTTGCCCATCTCCATATTGCTGTCTGGGCTACCTGTGAAGGTTGTTTTTTTACAAATGGGTTGTACGCTGCTTGATATAGTGATCTCCTAGAGATGATATGGTTGATATTATGGGGTAGCCCAATCATGTCCAAGTCTCTGAGGCCATTTTCTTTTAGCCTTGGTGCATTTATATGATGGCCATATTGAGGGACTGTCCCCAGGGAGGCGGTGGGTGGTGTACATGGATCCAAAGCACAGTGGGAAATATTGGCTGCCATGCCCATTATCGGAAAGATTATTTGATCGTAAACCCTCCATTCTGTGCTCATTTCTATTCTTACCAGAGCTCAATGTTGGTTGAAGATCTCAGCCGCCTCTCCAAGTACTATTATGCTTGGCAGTAACATTCTGTTTGTAAACTATGCAGTGTCTTTGCTGTTGCCTCCTGCACTGTTGTTTCTTGTTTGGCTGAGCTCCGCCTTGAAAAGAAGTCCCAGGTTTTCGGCAGCAAATTGATAAACAATGTAACCCGTATGTCTGATGGGGTGTATCTGTCAGGCAGCTCTTTGACAGTACTGCCAAGGAAGCAGATTCCTCACTATATCGGGGGTGGCCAAACACAGTCAGACATTTTGAATGACCCATCTGTGCTGAAACAGGGTTATCCTTAACACCTGGATATAAATATTGTATAGATAATGTGACAAACGCCCCTCTTTTGTAGCGCTGACGTCTGTCTGGGTTCTTCCTGACACAGTCTTCTAGGGTTATTTATACTACAAACAGGAACATGCAAAGTATTACGTTGCTTAACTCAGGCTTCTGCCTGCTTTATTTTCATCCATGTAAGGTACTGCAGCTTTAACATGTGTAGGCAGGAGGCACTCAGACATTTAACCTTCAGCGGTTTACTCATATCAGTGTTATAGCATTTCACACAGTGTCACTTTTCAGAACCAAACCAAATCAAATAAACCAAATCCTATCCCATTCAGGGATCTAACTACACATCAGAATCAGCCTCTAACTGCTGTTGGGCCAACTAACCTGGTTCCCCAGTTTAAAAGAAGGCCCTCTCATTTAGGGTCAATAGATAAAGCATAGTCTTTGAGATACAGCAATAAAGATTTGTTTGTCATATCTGTTCGTGGTGGGAACTCGGTCCCAAGTGTCCAGGCAAATCCTCTGGCACTGTGATACTTGAAGGGGCCGTCCACCCCGAATTGGATTCCGGGGAGCAGCGACACCCCCAGCCCCCAGGCTCTAAGGAGAGAGTCTGAAAAGCAAACCTCTCTGCTCTAAATACCTGTTCTAGTGATTAGGAGAGCAGGTGAGGGAGAACTAGACACATTGTAAACTGTGGTCTGGATTTTCCATCCACCAGCCTGAGTTAATGTGAAGCTGTGGAATGGATCATTAACTATTCCTGCACTTTCTGACCTAAAATGGGGCAGAAAGCTGCCTAACATCTTTGGACTATGTCACAATATATAGATATACATACAGTACACGCACACAAGTGTGTGTACAGTATATGTGTATATATATGTTTGTACAGTATGTATCAGTGTGTGTGTGTGTGTGTATAACCTCCAGTTATTGTACAGGGTCAAGAAGAATTCAAAATTCAATCCATTATCGATTCCAGATACTCCAGAGGAGTGGTCCAATTCCTCGTACACTAGAAAGGGACCGGAGGAACGGTCTTGGATACCTATTCATCAGATTCATGCTCACGGCTTGTTGAGGCAGTTCCACGCCAGGTTCCCGCACAAGCCTTATGGGAATCGTCCTGATGGGAATGCATTTGTTGTGCCTTGCTCCTTGTCTTGTGTTTCTTGCAGTTTGGATTCTACGTGTACCGACCCGACTAGACTTCTGAACCCCTCTGGATATTGACTCCGGCTTACCCTCGACCCTGCGGACCTCTCCAACCCCAGACCACGGCTTAATGGACTTTGACAATTCTGACCCCTCCATCCCAAGACCTTGGCAAGTATCAGGTCTAACCCACTCTCTCCAACCAGACCCGGCTACGTTGACAATCCGCCTGCCAGGCACGTTTCCGCTGCTGTGGGTGCATGGTTCTATACTTCCCCACCTCAGTACCGGAGTCCTGTCTTGCTCGTGGGCAGCGCAAGCGTTACAAGCACCCACTGTAGACTCATGCAGCAAAGAAGTGGATAATTTAAAACTATTACTATCTTCAAATTGATTGCATTATATGTCAGTCTGCGCGATTGGAACTCTCTCTCCCTCTCTCTCCCTCTCTCTCCCTCTGCCCCTCCCTCAGCTTGACAAAGGACTTTTTGTGGTCCGAAATGTTGCCCAATGCTTTAACTTTTTTTTTTTTAAATCTGTGATGGAGATAATAAAGAGATAGAGATAGATAATCTTTATCTCCATCACAGATTTGTAATATATATATTTATAAGATAGAGAACTGCGGACATTTTTCTTTTTTTCCTTTATGTTCCAGTCACTTGGGGGAAACTACGACAGTCGAGCCTGCACCCAGTGAAAGATAACTGAACTATTACCTTTATCTACATAGACGTGAGGAGCATTTGCTGCTATCCAGTGTGTGTGTGTGTGTGTGTGTGTGTGTGTGTGTGTGTGTGTGTGTGTGTGTGTGTGTGTGTGTGTGTAATATACATGAAACACACTTAACACCAACATGGTATGGAATTTGTAAAGGGTGTATACAATGGCCCTTTTTTCTAAAAACGTAAGATTTTATGTCAAAAGCACTTAACTCATTTGCTCTATGTTTCCATAAGATCACCAGACATTATAAGAATAAGAACATTTCGGGCTAGTTTTTCTCCAGTTTCGCCATGTGGCACATATGTATACAGAGAGAGATTTTTCCCCAAGGATCTGCAACATCAATAATTCTAGTTATTAAGGAATCGTACACATCAAACAAAGTGTGAGAGGAATACATTGATTTCAACATTATGTATATTGTGAGATAGGGAGCTTAAAGGTCATGCTATGGAGATGGTAATGTCTAAATAACAAATCTTTGTCTAAGATTATACATACTTAATTCTGGAGAAGGTGTCAGCTATTTCTGAATTGTAAATCAATGACTGTAATAATATGTGTAACCCCCTTTCCCTATGCCTATGGGAAACCGCGCACGATTACGCGTGCTGCTATTACCTGTGAGGCTCACAGGAGGCCTAAGCCTCCGCTTCTGGGGAGCCTGGGGTACTATATCTCTCAGTGCAGCGCCTCCATATATGAGGATCCCAGCATAGGAAACAATATACTCAGCAATAATACTATCACAACCAATATATATATATATATCGTCTTTACTGTGGTCCCACAGTATAACTAAGACAATAATAAACACAGGTCACACAATACAGTTATATAATAATAGAACCCCTGGGGTAGCTAGCCCCAAATACCCTGAGGGTGCTTGGTGTCCAACAAAGATACCCTTCCCAAATGTATGTCCAAGGGCAGCGCTACCCTCCCTTGGTCTGATGGTGCACGTTGGGTACCTTCCTGGGTACTCCAGTACCCAGGTGCAGCTTGCGGAATTATGCTGAAGCAGGTCCCACGCAGCGGGGCCTCCGACAGCAATCCCCTCTCGCCTAAGGGTCCAGATCCTCCACGTGGTGCAAGCTCCAGCCGGAGTGTCTCGCACAAAGTCCTGAGTTCCGCTGGGGTCACGCTAAAGGGCAATCCCTATGGCTATGGGCAGTCCCTACAATATCACTCTTTGTAGGGATCAGGGCCTAACTGGGGCCTAGGGGAAACGCACTGGTCCTTTACATGCTCCTGTGACAGAACCTCTCCCTCCAGAGGCTCCTTGCTGACTAATTTGCAGGCTCTCCATCCACAGTGATATCCTGCTCCAAAAGGCTGCAGGCATCCCATTAGCTGGGACAGCCCATGTGTCCTGTTCCCCCCGAGGATTCGGGGACTTGTAGTCCCGCTTCATTACATGCGGAGTCATTCCAAGATGGCCGTCACAAATTTCTCCCGAGGCTTCTAGGAGTTGTAGTTCTGCGATTCCCAAAATGGCTGCCGCAACTTACTCTCTTACTTAGGCTGCCGAAGGAGCGGAGCAGTTCCCCCTCACACCGGAGGTAAAGAAGGGGAACCCCGCTACATATGTGACTGAAGTAAATCTTACATTAGAAAGTTAGATACAATATCAAAGCTTACACAAGGCATTTAAAGCTGCAGTTCAGTCAATATCCTGCATGTGTTTTTTTTTAATAAATCAGTTCTGTAGTAAGAAAAAATACTTTTAGCATTTTCTGTTTTAAAAAAAACAAATTTGAAAGACCAATTTTCTTGTATTCTATTTTAACAAGCATGCTTGTTCCTATAGCAACGATTTACATTCCCCATATTTAAAGATGTTGCCAAACTTTGCCGATCAATAGACGGAGAACGAATTGACCGGCACCTACAGTATGCAGTTCTTTAGGTAATTAGAGATTGCCCACATGAAACTATTGAAGTAAAAAAATAAATTAAAAAAAAAAAAGACTGAACTGCAGCTTTAAGCTTCTTATTATTCATTTTGACCTTAAAAGGGGCCACTTTAATGATAAAATACAGGCGAGTTCATTTTGGTCTTCTGCACCTTTTCGGAAAAAGACCTTGGCTCATATAACAACAGTACCATTTGCTGCATTTTGTACATTAAATCAATTTATGGGAGTAACATTTGAGAGCGGTGGCCATCACTGCAACGCGTATTGTTCTCTAGCACCCGTAGAACACGTGGGGAGAATGATTTCCTTATTGTCCATTGTCGCGGGATGGTCCCTGCGCACTGCAGCTTCAGAAATGCTGCATTTTCTTGGCTCCTCGTATCTGAGAGATTACGCATTGTTAATACGCATAACAATAGTCGCTGGATTCTGTGTTTGGAGTTCTGTCCATAGCTACATTGTCTTTACTCTGTCCTGTATGGTTGATGGCGTTTGTCATGTTTTTACCCACTATAAACATATTGTGTGTCTGTATTTTTGCTTTTTTTTTGTTTGTTTTACAATTTTAATATACTGTATCTTAATAGGTGGCCCTATTTTTGTAAATTCAGAGTTGTGTCCTAAAATGATTTAGTAATGTCTTGTGTATATGAGTTGTTGGTGCCATTCACTAGCAAAAATAAATAAATAGCAAAGTTGGTTTCCTACCCATGTTGGAAGCCATCAATACGCCATGTTAATTACTCCCTTTGTTTACTGGCGCGAAAAAATGAAAACAAAATTAGGATGGATTGCTGCTTCAAACTAATAATGTCAAACAACCCCCAAATTGAGAGTTGGAGGTAGACCTTGTTCAATTTAAAGTAATGAAGGTTGTATAATTACACCAGTAGCGTAATCGCACTGTGATAATGCCGACATTTATCACTGGGGAAAACCTGACATTTCAAAGACACTATGGGCTCCAGGCCCTGAGTCTGCCCAGCCTTATATGCTGCAAAAATAAGTCACTCTGTCCCTAATAACACAATTATTGCCAGATACAATATATCCCTAATTGTCTTGGCAAAATAATGCTGCTGTCAGCAGGTAGACAGGAGGACGTAAGAACTATTGTGTAAATGAAAACAAAGTGAGTCTGGGAGAGTGTGAACTAAAGAATATCCTTAGGTTGCCACACACACAAAATATATTTTGTTCTGTAGTGCAGATAATGATTTCTGTCTTTACTTTCTGTTGTGGTGCAGGAGGCAATCCAAGCTCCTTATTTTTTTTTTTTTTTTGTGATATTTAAAAAAAATAATAATAATAATTTTGACACCGGATTAAAGTAGGGGCAGAATCTTTTGGAGAGATGACTAGGGTAACCCGGGGGGAGGGGAGGGTTGTTAAAACTTGATAGTAGCAAGGAAGTGGAGAGGGCTAAGGTGTCTGAGCAGTATCTGCAAAAGGCAAATTTACTGACCAGACACCTACGGTATTTCAACAGCATTAGTTGTCACCCTGTAATTAAATGTATTTAACAAGCGTGTAATGTGAGAGGAATGTATACAATATACTGTATAATAAAAGCCGCACCGGATCAAGTCACGGCTTCCTATTGGCCCGCTAGACGAGGCCATAAAATGAACCCAGCTACCCAGCCGGAGTGGCTACCGACACCCCATATGGAGGTATTTGGTACACCCCTATCCCCCCCTTAAGGGATATTAGTGGGTAATATGCTGTTACGGTGCTAACCTGTGTGGTAACAGAAGGCCTCAGCCTCCGCACATAGGGAGCTTAGGGTGGAAGGTGCAGTACCTCCACCTGTGAGGATCCCACCACTGATGGGATTACCCCCTCACAGGAAACTATACTCTAGTGAATAACCACTCACACAATAATATAACCAATAGTAACTTTACCAACAGGGTCCAACATAAGTCATGCACAATACCAGAACACAGCAATAACAACAGTATAATCCCTTCTCCTCACATGAGGAGAATAACCATACCCCTTCTCCCTCCTATCCGCACTATCCCCAACACCTCTGGGATTGTATATGTCCGGCCAAGGTCCTTGAGAGTGTGGTTGTGTGTGGGTAGCGCTACCCCCCTGAGAACGTTGGTGCACGGTGGGTACCTTCCCTTTGGATGATTGACACAATGGCCTCCATTTTAGGAGAAAGGCATCAGCGATGTCCCACGATGCGGGGCCTCCAAATAAACTTCCCCTCGCGCCTTACCAGGGGTTCCTTCCTTGGAGTCCAATCTGCTCTGCTGCGTCTCCGCTGGGATAGTACAGGGAAGGGTCCCTTACTTATGGCCATCCCTACAACACTCGGGCTACTGTGGCTGGGGATCTAACTGGGCATAGGGGAGTAACATTTACCTACTCCCAGGCAGCCTTACTAGCGCCCAGGACAGTCCTAGCACCTCGCGTGCTCTGACTGCGCATGTCACAGTCACAGTGTATCATTCCCTGCTCAGTGTCAGAGTTCAAGGACATAGTTTCTTTAGTCCCTTCTGCTTCCTCAGAGTGAAAAAAGAATAATAATTCGTGCTACTAATTGTTAAGTGATTAATATATACTGTATGTAACAGTGTTCCCCCCCCCCCCCCAATCTCATGTTGGCCCCTTACGTGAAGAAACTGCCCCATGTTACATGTACTATAGTGTGGTGCACCTGCTGGCTTACAGAACTCCTGAGTCTTCCACGGTGATATGGGGAGATACATCAGGACTGGCTCGTGAGGTAATGCTGAGATCTACTCACTTCTGGTACAGCGCCTCCATCTCTTCCAGGTCCCCACGACAGCAGGGAGGAGTCTCTGAAAGAGAACCTCTGGGTGCAGCTTCTCCCTGAATTACTCCACTCTCAGGCAAGAAGGTTCTTTCAAATTGGACATTCTTTATTGTCATCTTTAGTGGCAGACTGCCCATCATTGCGGCCGGTCTCTAGCCGCTCATCATAAAGGTTGCCCACCTCAAGGAAGTCCCTGGACACCACTCCTAGTCATGGCCCTAGAAGCTGTCCTTGCTCTTCCCTTACTCTCTAATAGAGTAAGGGGAATTGTCTGCCCACCTCTCCCCTAGGGGAGGGCCACAATCCTTGCCAGAGCCCTGGCAGTGTGTTGGGTCAGACAGTCTCATTCAAGTGGGATGAGACACTCGCACAGCCTAAATTCAGGCAGTGTTGCATACTATATAGCTCCAGTAGGCACTACCCCTGTGTCACTGTAATTGGGCACAGAGCATGATGTCACTTCCTTCACTACACAATACACATCACAGGGGATGATGGCAAACCTCATGATTACTCCTGGCAAACCTGCCCTTTTAACAGGGATTATTGCACAGGAGGAGAGAGGCATGTAACCCCAAAATTACACAGGGCTACATATATATATATATATATATATATATATATATATATATATATATATATATATATATATATATATATATATCTAGTCTAGTCTCAAACCTGCTAGCCATTAAGACCAGCCTCACACTGATGATACCCATCAAGGTTGAAACATGTATGTGAGTGGGTCTAATGGCTTTGCATCTCATCCCAGCCTCTGTCTAAAATCTGTGTTTAAAACAGCATGCATTGGCTTGAGGATTGGCTTGTGTAATACGAGCTTGAGACAAAAGGTGGCACTGAGTGCTCATTTGCATGTCATTTCCCAGAATCCCTTGCTGCAGTGGAAGTGCTGTATGCTGGGTGACAATGGGGAAAGACAGGGTTGCAGACCTGTCTAAGACATGCAAATGAACATACAGTAATATTTACAGTTGCTATATATATATATATATATATATATACAGTGTTCGACAAATCACCCAAAAATCTACTCGCCCAACCAAAAAATCTACTCGCCACCTAGTCCCGCCCCCAACTCCGCCCCTAGTCCCGCCCCCAACTCCGCCCATAGTCCCGCCCCCAACCCCGCTTTAAAATAAAATATATAAATAAAATACATTTAATAAATTCCTAGTCAGAACAACACAGGGAGAGGGGAGGGTGACACAGGGAGAGGGGAGGGTGACACAGGGAGAGGGGAGGGTGACACAGGGAGAGGGGAGGGTGACACAGGGAGAGGGGAGGGTGACACAGGGAGAGGGGGAGGGTGACAGGAAGAGGGTGGGTGACACAGGGAGAGGGGGAGGGTGACACAGGGAGAGGGGGAGGGTGACACAGGGAGAGGGGGAGGGTGACACAGGGAGAGGGGGGGGTGACACAGGGAGAGGGGGAGGGTGACACAGGGAGATGGTGGGCGACACAGGGAGAGGGAGGGCGACACAGGGAGAGGGAGGGCGACACAGGGAGAGGGAGGGCGACACAGGGAGAGGGAGGGCGACACAGGGAGAGGGAGGGCGACACAGGGAGAGGGTGGGCGACACAGGGAGAGGGTGGGTGACACAGGGAGATGGTGGGTGACACAGGGAGAGGGAGGGTGATACAGGGAGAGGGTGACACAGGGAGAGGGAGAGAGGGTGACACAGGGAGAGAGGGTGACAGGGAGAGGGTGGGTGACACAGGGAGAGGGAGGGTGACACAGGGAGAGGGAGGGTGACACAGGGAGAGGGAGGGTGACACAGGGAGAGGGAGGGTGACACAGGGAGAGGGAGGGTGACACAGGGAGAGGGAGGGTGACACAGGGAGAGGGAGGGTGACAGAGGGAGAGGGTGGGTGACAGAGGGAGATGGTGGGTGGCAGAGGGAGATGGTGGGTGATACAGGCAGAGAGTGACACAGGGAGAGGGAGAGAGGGTGACACAGGGAGAGGGTGGGTGACACAGGGAGAGGGTGACAGAGGGAGATGGTGGGTGACACAGGGAGAGGGTGACAGAGGGAGATGGTGGGTGACACAGGGAGAGGGAGGGTGATACAGGGAGAGGGTGACAGAGGGAGAGAGGGTGACACAGGGAAAGGGAGGGTGACACAGGGAGAGGGAGGGTGACACAGGGAGAGGGAGGGTGACACAGGGAAAGGGAGGGTGACACAGGGAGAGTGAGGGTGACACAGGGAGAGGGAGGGTGACACAGGGAGAGGGTGGGTGACAGAGGGAGATGGTGGGTGACAGAGGGAGATGGTGGGTGACAGAGGGAGATGGTGGGTGACAGAGGGAGATGGTGGGTGACAGAGGGAGATGGTGGGTGACAGAGGGAGATGGTGGGTGACAGAGGGAGATGGTGGGTGACAGAGGGAGATGGTGGGTGACAGAGGGAGATGGTGGGTGACAGAAGGAGATGGTGGGTGACACAGGGAGAGGGAGGGTGATACAGGGAGAGGGTGACACAGGGAGAGGGAGAGAGGGTGACACAGGGAGAGGGTGACACAGGGAGAGGGTGACAGAGGGAGATGGTGGGTGACACAGGGAGAGGGAGGGTGATACAGGGAGAGGGTGATACAGGGAGAGGGTGACACAGGGAGAGAGAGGGTGACACAGGGAGAGGGAGGGTGACACAGGGAGAGGGAGGGTGACACAGGGAGAGGGAGGGTGACACAGGGAGAGGGAGGGTGACACAGGGAGAGGGAGGGTGTCACAGGGAGAGGGAGGGTGACACAGGGAGAGGGAGGGTGACACAGGGAGAGGGAGAGAGGGTGACACTCACACTCACTCAGACAAACTCACAATCACACAATCACAGTCTGTCACTCACACACACAAACACTCACCCGTAAGGCAGGGGGTCGCACATGGCAGCGGGGGCCTCCGCACGGCAAGAGGGCCTCTGCAAGGGGCCGCGCCCCCTCCAGAGTGGGACGCCGACGCCGCAGTATTCACTGATAGATGTAGAAGGGCCGGTAGGGGATTTCCCCTGCTTAGAGCAGGGAGAGGCTCCGGTAGTGTATTTCCCCTGCTTAGAGCAGGGAGAGGCTCCGGTTAGGGGATTTCCCCTGCTTAGAGCAGGGAGAAGAGCCAGTTAGAGGATTTCCCCTGCTAACAACTGAGCTGGCCATCAGGGGTTTCCTTAACAGCTGACAGATCGGCAGACTGTCCATAGAGGCGGCACACCGACGCCGCGTGGGGTGAGGGGGGGGGTCACGGAGGCCGGGAGAGATTGGTGTGAGGGTGGGGGGGTGGCGGATGGCCCGATGCGAGGGGGGGGCGGATGGCCCGGTGCGAGGGGGGGGCGGGTGGCCCGGTGCGAGGGGGGGGCGGGTGGCCCGGTGCGAGGGGGGGTGGATGGCCCGGTGCGAGGGGGTGGCGGATGGCCCGGTGCGAGGGGGGGGCGGATGGCCCGGTGTGAGGGGGGGCGGATGGCCCGGTGTGAGGGGGGGCGGGTGGCCCGATGCGAGGGGGGGGGCGGATGGCCCGATGGGAGGGGTGACAGATGGCCCTGCAGGGGCCTGAGGCAGACAGGCATGGAAGCGGCTGGCTGCCGGAAGGGGGAGGAGTAGAAGCGCTGAGGAGGGAGGCCACTGCTCAGAGAGCCGGAGGCGGGGTAATCTCCCCCAGCAACATGAACCCGCCTCCGGCTTTTTTTTTCTCCAGCGCGAGCGCGGGAAAAGCAGCAGCGCGAGCGCGGGAAATTTAAAAAACACACGTGTGCTGCTTGGGCCAATATTTACTCGCCCGGGGGTTAAATCTACCCGCCCCGGGCGAGTAAATGTATATAATTGTCGAACACTGTGTATATATATATATATATATATATATATATATACTAGCTGAGAGACCCGGCGTTGCCCGGGATGTAATTTTGGGGGGGGGGCGTACGACAGGGTTAGGCTTCCCCCCCCCCTTGACAGCTAGGTGGGTGACTGAGTTGACTGAGTGTGTGGGTGACTGTGTGGGTGGGTGGGTGACACTTGACTGAGTGGGTGGGTGGGTTGGTGACTGAGTGGGTGACTTTGGGTCGGTGACTGGGTGGGTGACTTTGGGTCGGTTTGACTTTGGGTCGGTAGGTGGGTGACTTTGGGTCGGTGGGTGGGTGACTTTGGGTCGGTGGGTGTGTGACTTTGGGTCGGTGGGTGTGTGACTTTGGGTCGGTGGGTGGGTGACTTTGGGTCGGTGGGTGACTTTGGGTCGGTGGGTGACTTTGGGTCGGTGGGTGGGTGACTTTGGGTAGGTGGGTGGGTGGGTGACTCTGGGTTGGTGGGTGGGTGGGTGAGTTTGGGTCGGTGGGTGGGTCGGTGACTGGGTGACTTTTTCAGGGTCGGTGACTGGGTGGGTCAGTGACTGGGGTCGGTGACTGGGTGGGTCAGTGAGTGGGTAGGTGGGGTCGGTGAGTGGGTGGGTGGGGTCGGTGAGTGGGTGGGTGGGGTCAGTGACTGGGTGGGTGGTTTTGGGTGAGACTGGGTAGGTGAGTGTGAGACTGAATGGGTGGGTGAGTGTGAGACTGAATGGGTGGGTGAGTGTGAGACTGAATGGGTGGGTGAGTGTGAGACTGAATGGGTGGGTGAGTGGGAGACTGAATGGGTGGGTGAGTGGGAAACTGAATGGGTGGGTGAGTGGGAAACTGAATGGGTGGGTGAGTGGGAAACTGAATGGGTGGGTGAGTGGGAAACTGAATGGGTGGGTGAGTGGGAAACTGAATGGGTGGGTGAGTGGGAAACTGAATGGGTGGGTGAGTGGGAGACTGAGTGGGTGGGTGAGTGGGAGACTGACTGGGTGGGTGAGTGGGTGACAGACTGGGTGAGTGGGTGACTGACTGGGTGGGAGACTGACTGGGTGGGTGAGTGGGAGACTGACTGGGTGGGTGAGTGTGTGACTGACTGGGTGGGTGAGTGGGTGACTGACTGGGTGGGTGAGTGGGTGACTGACTGGGTGAGTGGGTGACTGACTGGGTGGGTGAGTGGGTGACTGACTGGGTGGGTGAGTGGGTGACTGACTGGGTGGGTGAGTGGGTGACTGACTGGGTGACTGACTGGGTGAGTGAGTGGGTGGGTGAGTGGGTGACTGACTGAATGGGTGGGTGACTGGGTGACTGACTGAATGGGTGACTGAATGGGTGGGTGACTGAGTGACTGGGTGGGTGACTGAGTGGGTGGGTGACTGGGTGGGTGTGTGGGTGGGTGGGTGACTGGATGGGTGACTGGGTGGGTGGGTGGGTGACTGACTGGGTGGGTGACTGACTGGGTGGATGACTGACTGGGTGGGTGACTGACTGGGTGGGTGACTGACTGGGTGGGTGACTTGACTGAGTGAGTGAGTGGGTGGGTGACTGAGTGAGTGGGTGGGTGACTAAGTGAGTTTTTGAGTGACTAAGTGAGTGGGTGGGTGGGTTACTGAGTGGGTGGGTGACTGAGTGGGTGGGTGGGTGACTGTGTATGTAATTATTGTGTGTGATTGTTGATTGTGTGGGGTGTGTGTGTGGATGAGTGAGTGTGTGATGTGATAGTGAGTGTGTGGTGTGTGAGTGTGTGTGTCAGTGTTGGTTAGTTGAGTGTTTGTGTGCAATAAATTAGACAGATGTGTAAATAGTAATGTTTTGTGTAAAATATGGTATTGAAAGGAAGAGGTGATTTATTGTGCTAGGTGTGTTAGTAGCGGAGGTGTTGTGTTGTTGTATATGTTTGTGTGTGGTGGGATGTTGATGTGCAATGGGAGTGGGTGGTGAGACGTGTAAATGTGCATTGTATTCAGTGTAGTGTGTATGGTGAAGGGTAGGTAATTGGAACAGTGGGTTGGGTGTGTGTGTTTGTTTAGTGGTGGTTGTGTTGTGTGTGGTAGTTAAGGTTATGTTGAAGTGTTGTTTTGTGTGTTGTATCAGCAGAGGAGGTTGGTGTGTGTGTGTGAGTACGTGTGTTGCGTGGTTGAGGGCGTGTGGCGTTGCTGAGTGCGTGTGTGTGTGCATGTGTTTGTGTATTTGTGTGTGTGTTGTGTGTGATGGTGTGTGGTGTGTGTGAGAGCATGTGTGTATGTGGCGTGTGTGATGGCATGTGTGTGTGTATGACGCATGTTGTGTGTGTGAGTGCGTGTTGTTGGTCATAGACATGTTGTAAATTGCATGTTTTTGAGTGTAGTGTGTGTATTATGAGGGTGAAGGTGAGGTGTGATTTGTTATGTGTGGCATAGAATGACAGGATGTTTGCGTGTGTGTGTGTGTGTGTATGAGGGGTTTTTGTGTGGGTGAGTGTTGTGTGTGAGTGGTGGTGTGAGAAGTGTTTTAGAATAAATTATACAGACAGTGAAATTGTTAGGAAAACATATTTTATTGTAAGGAACAGCTGAGTTTCAGTGGTAGGTGTTGTCATACAGTGTGTGAGGTAGCGGGAGTGACATTGGTGGCATGCTGTTTGACTGTAGTCCGCGGCGTTGCGGTCCGGTTGCGGAGGGAGATGTGTGAGGTGCAGGAGATGTCAGGCGTGCTGGTTGTTCCGCGGGAGGTAGAGTGTGTGAGGTAGCGGGATAGCGGGAGTGACATCGGTGGCATGGTGTGTGGTGTGTGTGAGAGCATGTGTGTGTGTTGCTGGTGTGTGATGGCGTGTGTGTGTGTATGAGGCATGTTGTGTGTGTGACGTGTGTGAGTGCGTGTTGTTGGTCATACACATGTTAAAAATGGCATGTTTTTGAGTGTAGTGTGTGGCATAGAATGACAGGATGTTTGCGTGTGTGTGTGTGTGTATGAGGGGGTTTTGTGTGGGTGAGTGTTGTGTACATTATACAGACAGTAAAATAGTTAGGAAAACATATTTTATTTCAACGAACATCTGATTTCCAGTGGTAGGTGTTGTCATACACTGTGTGAGGTAGCGGGATAGGGGGAGGAACATTGGTGGCATGGTGTGTGAGTGTAGGCCGCGGCCTCGTGGTCCGGTTGCGGTAGGGAGCTGTGTGAGGTGCAGGAGATGAGGCGTGCTGTGCGGTCCGCGGGAGCTACACTGTGTGAGGTAGCGGGATAGGGGGAGGAACATTGGTGGCATGGTGTGTGAGTGTAGGCCGCGGCCTCGCGGTCCGGTTGCGGTAGGGAGCTGTGTGAGGTGCAGGAGATGAGACGTGCTGTGCGGTCCGCGGGAGCTACACTGTGTGAGGTAGCGGGATAGGGGGAGGGACATCGTTGCCATGGTGTGTGAGTGTAGGCCGCGGCCTCGCGGTCCGGTTGCGGTAGGGAGCTGTGTGAGGTGCAGGAGATGAGGCGTGCTGTGCGGTCCGCGGGAGCTACACTGTGTGAGGTAGCGGGATAGGGGGAGGGACATCGTTGCCATGGTGTGTGAGTGTAGGCCGCGGCCTCGCGGTCCGGTTGCGGTAGGGAGATGTGTGAGGTGCAGGAGATGTGAGGCGTGCTGTGCGGTCCGCGGGAGCTACACTGTGTGAGGTAGCGGGATAGGGGGAGGGACATTGGTGGCATGGTGTAGCGGGGTAGGGGGCCTCGCGGTCCGGTTGCGGTAGGGAGATGTGTGAGGTGCAGGAGATGTGAGGCGTGCTGTGCGGTTCGCGGGAGCTACACTGTGTGAGCTAGTGGGATAGGGGGAGGGACATTGGTGGCATGGTGTAGCGGGGTAGGGGGCCTCGCGGTCCGGTTGCGGTAGGGAGCTGTGTGAGGTGCAGGAGATGTGGCGTGCTGTGCGGTTCGCGGGAGCTACACTGTGTGAGGTAGCGGGATAGGGGGAGGGACATCGTTGCCATGGTGTGTGAGTGGAGGCCGCGGCCTCGCGGTCCGGCTGCGGGAGGGAGATGTGTGGCGTGGAGGGGAGGGGGGGTTTGAAGAGGCAGTCTGCAGTGTTTGGTGTTGTGTGAATGTGTGTGTGTGCTGTGTTTGTGCGTTGTGTGTAGATTCTGTACCTCAGTGGTTCCCAAACTTTTTCGGTTCAAGGCTCCCCAAGGCAATCAGAATTTTTTCAAGGCTCCCCAAGGCGATCAGGATTTTTACGCGGCGCCCAAAGTAAAAACAAAGGTGTATATACATACCTAACAGTTGCAGTGCGCAGTTGGTGTCTCTCTCACACACTCTCACTCTCTCTGACCTCACTCTCTCTCTGACCTCACTCTCTCTGACCTCACTCTCTCTCTGACCTCACTCTCTCTCTCTCTGACCTCACTCTCTCTCTCACTCTCTCTCTCTCTGACCTCACACTCTCTCTGACCTCCCTCTCTCTCTGACCTCCCTCTCTCTCTCTCTGACCTCACTCTCTCTCTCTGACCTCACTCTCTCTCTCTGACCTCACTCTCTCTCTGACCTCACTCTCTCTCTGACC